>NC_080381.1:49384472-49458555 GCF_014773155.1 Arachis stenosperma | reverse complement strand
AAAACAATGCCAAAAGGCGTACAAATTATCCGCTCATGATAACACCAAACTTAAATTGTTGCTTGTCCCAAGAAATTGAAAATCAAATAAGATAAAAAGAAGAGAATATGCAATGAATTCCAAAAAACATCTATGAAGATCAGTATTAATTAGATGAGCGGGGCTTTAGCTTTTTGCCTCTAAACAGTTTTGGCATCTCACTCTATCCTTTGAATTCAGAATGATTGGCTTCTATAGGAACTCAGAATCCAGATAGTGTTATTGATTCTCCTAGTTAAGTATGATGATTCTTGAACACAGCTACTTTATGAGTCTTGGCCGTGGCCCAAAGCACTCTGTCCCAGTATTACCACCGGATACATACATGCCACAGAAACACATAATTGGGTGAACCTTTCAGATTGTGACTCAGCTTTGCTAGAGTCCCCAATTAGAGGTGTCCAGGGTTCTAAGCACACTTTTTTGCCTTGGATCACAACTTTATTTCTTTCTTTTTCTTTCTTTTTCTCTTTCTCCTTTTTTTTCGTTTTTTTTCTCTTTTTTCTTTTTTTTTTTGTATTCACTGCTTTTTCTTGCTTCAACAATCATTTTTATGATTTTTTAGATCCTCAGCAACATGTCTCCTTTTTCATCATTCTTTCAAGAGCCAACCATTCATGAACAACAAATTCAAAAGACATATGCACTGTTTAAGCATACATTCAGAAAACAAAAGTATTGCCACCACATCAAAATAATTAATCTGTTATAAAATTTAAAATTCATGCAATTCTTCTTTTTTTTTTAATTAAGAACATTTTTCATTTAAGAAAGGTGATGGATTCATAGGACATTCATAACTTTAAGGCATAGACACTAAGACACTAATGATCACAAGACACAAACTTAGATAAACATAAGCATGATTTTTCGAAAAACAGAAAAATAAAGAACAAGGAAATTACAGAACGGGTCCACCTTAGTGATGGCGGCTTGTTCTTCCTCTTGAAGATCTTATGGAGTGCTTGAGCTCCTCAATGTCTCTTCCTTGCCTTTGTTGCTCCTCTCTCATGATTCTTTGATCTTTTCTAATTTCATGGAGGAGGATGGAATGTTCTTGGTGCTCCACTCTTAGTTGTCCCATGTTGGAACTCAATTCTCCTAGGGAGGTGTTGATTTGCTCCCAATAGTTTTGTGGAGGAAAGTGCATCCCTTGAGGTATCTCAGGGATTTCATGATGAGGAGTTTCCTCATGCTCATGTCCATGAGTGGGATCTCCTATCTGCTCCATCCTTTTCTTAGTGGTATCCATGAGGACTTGGTCCAACCTTTGATCAAAGTTGACCCTTTTTGAGTTTGAAAGGGACCTCAGGGATCACCTTCTTCATAGCCACACTTCATAGAAGTGGTCTTGATGCACCCTTGAGATGAATCTCTCCATCTCCCATGACTCGAAGGTGAAAGCTTTTGCCTTCCCTTTCATCTTTCTAGAGGTTTCTCCGGCCTTGGATGCCATAAATGGTTATGGAAAAACAAAAAGCAATGCTTTTACCACACCAAACTTAAAAGGTTTGCTCGTCCTCGAGCAAAAGAAGAAAGAAGAGAGTAGAAGAAGAAGAAATAGAGGAGATGGAGATGGCGTATGGGTCGGCCAAAGGGGGAGAAGTAGTGTTTAGGTTGTGTGAAAATGAAGGAGTGAAGATGGGTTTATATAGGGTGAAGAGAGGGGTAGGTTTCGGCTATGGGAGGGTGGGTTTGGGAGGGAAAGTGGTTTAAATTTGAATGGTGAGGTAGGTGAGGTTTTATGAAGGATGGATGTGAGTGGTGAAAAGAAAGATGGGATTTGATAGGTGAGGGATTTTTGGGGAAGAGGTGTTGAGGTGATTGGTGAATGGGTAAAGAAGAGCGAGAGTGGTGGGGTAGGTGGGATCCTGTGGGGTCCACAGATCCTGAGGTGTCAAGGAAAAGTCATCCCTGCACCAAATGGCGAGCAAAATTGCTTTTCATGCCAATTCTGGGGTTAAACGCCGGGCTGGTGCCTCTTTCTGGCGTTTAACGCCAGCTTCTTGCCCTTTCCTGGTGTTTAACGCCAGTCTGGTGCCCCTTTCTGGCATTAAATGCCCAGAATGGTGCCAGACTGGGCGTTGAACGCCTATTTGCTAGCTTCACTGGCGTTTAAACGCCAGCAAGTTCTCCTCCAGGGTGTGCTATTTTTTTTTTTCTGTTTTTCATTCTATTTTTGTTTTTTCAATTGATTTTGTGACTTCTCATGATCATCAACCTACAGAAAACATAAAATAACAATGGGAAATAGATAAAATATAACATTGGGTTGCCTCCCAACAAGCGCTTCTTTAATGTCAGTAGCTTGACAGAGGGCTCTCATGGAGCCTCAAAGATACTCAGAGCAATGATGGAACCTCCCAACACCAAACTTAGAGTTTGAATGTGGGGGTTCAACACCAAACTTAGAATTTGGTTGTGGCCTCCCAACACCAAACTTAGAGTTTGACTGTGGGGGCTCTATTTTGAGAGAAGCTCTTCATGCTTCCTCTCCATGGTGACAGAGGGGTATCCTTGAGCCTTAAACACAATGGATTCTTCATTCACTTGAATGATCGATTCTCCTCTGTCCACATCAATCACAGCCTTTACTGTGGCTAGGAAGGGTCTGCCAAGGATGATGGATTCATCCATGCACTTTCCAGTCTCTAGGACTATGAAATCAGCAGGGATGTAATGGTCTTCAACCTTTACCAGAACATCCTATACAAGTCCATAAGCTTGTTTCTTTGAATTGTCTGCCATCTCTAGTGAGATTCTTGCAGCTTGTACCTCAAAGATCCCTAGCTTCTCCATTACAGAGAGAGGCATGAGGTTTACACTTGACCCTAAGTCACACAGAGCCTTCTTAAAGGTCATGGTGCCTATGGTACAAGGTATTGAAAACTTTCCAGGATCTTGTCTCTTTTGAGGTAATCTCTGCCTAGACAAGTCATCCAGTTCTTTGGTGAGCAAAGGAGGTTCGTTCTCCCAAGTCTCATTACCAAATAACTTGTCATTTAGCTTCATGATTGCCCCAAGGTATTTAGCAACTTGCTCTTCACTGACATATTCATCCTCTTCAGAGGAAAAATACTCATCAGAGCTCATGAATGGCAGAAGTAAATCCAATGGAATCTCTATGGTCTCAGTGTGAGCCTCAGATTCCCATGGTTCCTCATTAGGGAGCTCATTGGAGGCTAGTGGACGTCCATTGAGGTCTTCCTCAGTGGCGCTCACTGCCTCTTCATCCTCTCTAAGTTCGGCCATGTTGATGGCCTTACATTCTCCTTTTGGATTCTCTTCTGTATTGCTTGGAAGAGTACTAGGAGGGAGTTCAGTAATTTTCTTGCTCAGCTGTCCCACTTGTGCCTCCAGATTTCTAATGGAGGACCTTGTTTCAGTCATGAAACTTTGAGTGGTTGTGATTAGATCAGAGACCATAGTTGCTAAGTCAGAGTGGCTCTGCTTAGAATTCTCTGTCTGTTGCTGAGAAGATGATGGAAAAGGCTTGCCATTGCTAAACCTGTTTCTTCCACCATTATTATTGTTGAAACCTTGTTGAGGTCTCTGTTGATCCTTCCATGAGAGATTTGGATGATTTCTCCATGAAGAATTATAGGTATTTCCATAGCGTTCTCCCATGTAATTCACCTCTTCCATTGAAGGGTTCTCAGGATCATAAGCTTCTTCTTCAGATGAAGCGTCCTTAGTACTGCCTGGTGCAGCTTGCATTCCAGATAGACTTTGAGAAATCAAATTGACTTGCTGAGTCAATATCTTGTTCTGAGCCAATATGGCATTCAGAGTATCAATCTCAAGAACTCCTTTCTTCTGATTTGTCCCATTGTTCATAGGATTCCTTTCAGAAGTGTACATGAATTGGTTATTTGCAACCATTTCAATTAGTTCTTGAGCTTCTGCAGGCGTCTTCTTCAGATGAAGAGATCCTCCAGCAGAGCTATCCAAAGACATTTTGGACAATTCAGACAGACCATCATAGAAAATACCTTGATGCTCCATTCAGAAAGCATGTCAGAGGGTCATTTTCTATCAATTGTTTGTATCTTTCCCAAGCTTCATAGAGGGATTCTCCTTCCTTCTGTTTGAAGGTTTGGACTTCCACTCTAAGCTTACTCAATTTTTGAGGTGGAAAGAACTTTGCCAAGAAGGCATTGACTAGCTTTTCCCAAGAGTTCAGGCTTTCTTTAGGTTGTGAGTCCAACCATATCCTAGCTCTGTCTCTTACAGCAAAAGGGAAAAGCATAAGTCTGTAGACCTCAGGGTCAACCCCATTAGTCTTAACAGTGTCACAGATTTGCAAGAACTCAACTAAAAACTGATAAGGATCTTCCAATGGAAGTCCATGGAACTTGCAATTCTGTTGCATCAGAGAAACTAATTGAGGCTTAAGCTCAAAGTTGTTTGCTCCAATGGCAGGGATAGAGATGCTTCTCCCATAGAAGTCGGGAGTAGGTGCTGTAAAGTCACCCAACACCTTCCTTGCATTGTTGGCATTGTTGTTGTTTTCGGCTGCCATGGGTTCTTCTTCTTTGAAGATTTCTGTTAGGTCCTCTACAGAGAGTTGTGCCTTAGCTTCTCTTAGCTTTCGCTTCAAGGACCTTTCAGGTTCAGGACCAGCCTCAACAAGAATGCTTTTGTCTTTGCTCCTGCTCATATGAAAGAGAAGAAAATAAGAAAATATGGAATCCTCTATGTCACAGTATAGAGATTCCTTGAGGTGTCAGAGGAAAAGAAAAATAGAAGGAAGAAGTAGAAGAATTTGAACTTATCAAGAGAGATGGAGTTCGAATTGTTCATTGAGGAATAGTGTTAGTCCATAAATAGAAGGATGTGGGAAGAGGGGAAGAAATTTTCGAAAATTGAGTAAAAGATTTTAAAAACATTTTGAAAAAAATTGATTGATAATTTTCGAAAACAAAAAGTGGGAAAGAAATCAAGGGATTTTTGAAAAAGATTTTGAAATTAGAAATCAAAAAGATATGATTTAAAAACTATTTTGAAAAAGATATGATTAAGAAGATATGATTTAAAAGTTATGGTTTTAAAAAGATGTGATTGAGAAGATATGATTTGAAAAACAATTTAAAAAGATTTGATTTTAAAAATTAATGACTTGGCTAACAAGAAAAGATATGATTCAAACATTAAACCTTTCTCAACAGAAAAGGCAACATACTTGAAATGTTGAATCAAATCATTAATTGATAGCAAGTATTTTTGAAAAAGGAAAGAAATTGATTTTGAAAACATATGATTGAAAAGATATGATTTGAAAAAGATTTGATTTTGAAAAATTTTGAAAACTTGAAAAAAAATTTGAGTTAAAAACAGAATCTTCCCTCTTGTGCCATCCTGGCGTTAAACGCCCAGAATGGTGCACATTCTGGCGTTTAACGCCCAAAGTACTACCCTTTTGGGCGTTAAACGCCCAGCCAGGCACCCTGGCTGGCGTTTAAACGCCAGTTTTCCTTCCTCACTGGGCGTTTTGAACGCCCAGCTTTTTCTGTGTAATTCCTCTGCTGAATGTTCTGAATCTTCAATTCTCTGTATTATTGACTTGAAAGGACACAAATTAAATTTTTTTGGATTTTTGATGATGAGGAATATTCAAAATACAACTAAAATCAAATAACAATGCATGCAAGACACCAAACTTAGCAGTTTGTATACCATTGACACTAACAAAATGAGAATGCATATGAAAAACAACAAAACACTCAAGTCAAGAGAATTCAAAGATTAGAGCAAGGAAATCATCAAGAACAACTTGAAGATTAATGAAGACACATGAATGAATGCAAGAAGAACAGAAACATGCAATTGACACCAAACTTAACATGAGACTCTAGACTCAACAAGAAACATACAATATTTTTGGTTTTTATGATTTTGTAATTTTTTTTGGATTTTTCGAAAATTAAGTGGAAAAGAAAATAAAGATATCAAAATTCTTAATGAGAATTCCAGGAATCATGCAATGTTAGTCTAAAGCTTTAGTCTAAAGGAATTAGACAAGGCTAGCCAAGCTTCAGCAGGACATTACATTCAAGAGCTAAATTGTTGAGAATCAATCAGCTTTGGTGATGATAAGAAAATCACCTTGAAACACTAGAAGTCATTCTTAAGAACTCTAAAGATAAATACCTAATCTAAGCAACAAGATGAACCGTCAGTTGTCCAAACTCAACAATCCCCGGCAACGGTGCCAAAAACTTGGTGCATGAAATTGTGATCACTACTTTTCACAACTCAAATAATCCCCGGTAATGAATCCAAAAACTTGGTGCTCAATACCATGGTGTAAACACAACTTCGCACAACTAACCAGCAAGTGCACTGGGTCGTCCAAGTAATAAACCTTACGCGAGTAAGGGTCGATCCCACGGAGATTGTTGCTATGAAGCAAGCTATGGTCACCTTGTAAATCTTAGTCAGGCAGATTCAAATGGTTATGGATGATATATGAATAACGCATAGAATAAAGATAGAGATACTTATGTAATTCATTGGTGAGAACTTCAGATAAGCGAATGGAGATGCTTTGTCCCTTCCGTCTCTCTGCTTTCCTACTGTCTTCTTCCAATCCTTCTTACTCCTCTCCATGGCAAGCTGTATGTTGGGCATCACCGTTGTCAGTGGCTACAATCCCGTCCTCTCAGTGAAAATGTTCAACGCACCCTGTCACAGCACGGCTAATCATCTGTCGGTTCTCAATCAGGTTGGAGTAGAATCCATTGATTCTTTTGCGTCTGTCACTAACGCCCAGCCTTCAGGAGTTTGAAGCTCGTCACAGTCATTCAATCATTGAATCCTACTCAGAATACCACAGACAAGGTTTAGACCTTTTGGATTCTCTTGAATGCCGCCATCAATTCTATCTTATACCACGAAGATTCTGATTAAAGAATCCAAGAGATAAACATTCAAGCCTTGTTTGCTTGTAAAACGGAGGTGGTTGTCAGGCACTCGTTCATAAGTGAGAATGATGATAAGCGTCACATAATCATCACATTCATCATGTTCTTGGGTACGAAGGAATATCTTGGAATAAGAACAAGCTGAATTGAATAGAAGAACAATAGTAATTGCATTAATACTCGAGGTACAGCAGAGCTCCACACCTTAATCTATGGTGTGTAGAAACTCCACCGTTGAAAATACATAAGAACAAAAGTGATCATTGGTTTTGGCCCCAGAGAGGGAACCAGAAGAACCAAGATCTGATCTAAGAACTAGATGTCCGAAGATGAAAATACAATAGCAAAAGGTCTTATTTATAAAGAACTAGTAGCCTAGGGTTTACAGAAATGAGTAAATGACATAAAAATCCACTTCCGGGCCCACTTGGTGTGTGCTTGGGCTGAGCATTGAAGCATTTTCGTGTAGAGACTTCTCTTGGAGTTAAACGCCAGCTTTTGTGCCAGTTTGGGCGTTTAACTCCCATTCTTGTGCCAGTTCCGGCGTTTAACGCCGGGCATTCTTGAGCTGATTTGGAACGCTGGTTTGGGCCATCAAATCTTGGGCAAAGTATGGACTATTATACATTGCTGGAAAGCCCAGGATGTCTACTTTCCAACGCTGTTGAGAGCGCGCCAATTGGGCTTATGTAGCTCCAGAAAATCTACTTCGAGTGCAGGGAGGTCAGAATCCAACAGCATCTGCAGTCCATTTCAGTCTCTGAATCAGATTTTTGCTCAGGTCCCTCCATTTCAGCCAGAAAATACCTGAAATCACAGAAAAACACACAAACTCATAGTAAAGTCCAAAAAAGTGAAATTTAACTAAAAACTAATAAAAATATACTAAAAACTAACTAAAACATACTAAAAATAATGCCAAAAGGCGTACAAATTATCCGCTCATCACTCTTTAAGAGATGTGCAGACGGAATGATCCGCAGATGTGTACCCAGAGAGGAAGCACAAAGGATCCTATGGCACTGCCATGGATCACAGTATGAGGGACATTTCGGAAGTGAGCGAACAGCCACTAAGGTCCTCCAATGTGGCTTCTACTGGCCCACTCTCTATAGAGATGCCCGAGAGTTTGTGCATAACTGTGACAGTTGCCAAAGAGCTGGTAACTTGCCTCATGGATACGCCATGCCTCAACAAGGGATCTTAGAGATTGAATTGTTTGATGTATGGGGGATTGACTTCATGGGTCCGTTCCCACCATCATACTCAAACACTTACATTCTGGTGGCAGTGGACTATGTATCTAAGTGGGTAGAAGCAATTGCTACACCCACTAATGATACTAAGACCGTGCTGAAATTCCTCCAGAAACACATCTTCAGCAGATTTGGTGTTCCCAGAGTCCTAATCAGTGATGGGGGTACTCATTTCTGCAATAAACAGCTCTACTCTGCTATGGTCCGATATGGAATTAGCCACAAAGTGGCAACCCCGTATCATTCACAGACAAATGGACAAGCTGAAGTCTCTAATAGAGAGCTAAAAAGAATCCTAGAATGGACTGTAATTGCCTGTAGAAAGGATTGGGCAAAGAGCTTGGATGATGCTCTGTGGGCATACAGAACAGCATTCAAGACTACAATAGGAACCTCTCCATACCAACTTGTGTATGGCAAGGCCTGTCATCTGCCCGTGGAACTGGAACATAAAGCCTACTGGGCAACCCGATTCCTAAACCTGGACGCTAAGTTAGTTGGTGAAAAAAGATTACTCCAGCTAAATGAGCTAGATGAATTTAGACTCAGTGCCTTTGAAAATGCAAAAATTTATAAGGAAAAGGCAAAGAAGTGGCATGACAAGAAGTTGTTATCCAGAGTCTTTGAGCCAGGACAAAAAATTCTGCTCTTCAACTCTAAGCTCAGGCTGTTCCCAGGAAAACTCAAATCCCGGTAGAGGGGTCCGTATGTGATTACAGGAGTGTCACCATATGGATATGTTGAGCTTCAGGATACTGATTCTGACAAAAAGTTCATTGTTAATGGACAGAGGATCAAGCATTATCTTGAAAGCAATTTTGAGCTAGAATGCTCAAAACTGAGGCTTGAATGATTCTCAGTGAAGGTCCAGCTAAAGACATTAAATAAGCACTTGCTGGGAGGCAACCCAATCATTAGCAGGTTATCTATTTTGTTTAATCAAAGTTTGATACATATTCTCAAAGGGCAATCATCAAAATTGAAGGAATTCACAGAGTTACAGAAGGATTCAGTGCAAAAAGCAGAGAAAAGGAGCTTACTGGCGAAAAAACACCAGTAAGGGGTACTTTGGGCGTTAAACGCCAGAATGGGCACCATTCTGGGTGTGCAGCATCTTGGGCGTTTAACAAAACGCCCAGTGATGAAGGGGTTTCTGGCGTTTAACGCCAGCCAGGGTACTTGGCTGGGCGTTAAACGCCCAAATTGGTCAACATTTGGGCGTTAAACGCCAGAATGGATACCATTATGGGCGTTTAACGCCAGAAAGGTGGGAGACAGAGATTTTGCTTTCCACTTCAAATTTTTTCAAACTTTCCTGTTTTGATCCATAATTTTCTACATAAATACATTTCAAACTTTCATCATTCACCTTCAAATTTTCAAAATTACATTCATTCATCAAATCTCTTTCAAATCCTTTCCGAATCTTCTTCAAAAAACTCAAATATCTCTCAATTTCTTTCCATATCTTCTCAAATCTCCTTCAAAAATTTCAAACTCTCTCTCCCTTCCTTATAAATATATGTTCGGCCACACCCCTCTTCCCCACCATTCGAATTTGCTCTCTTCCTCTCTCTCCTCTTTCCTTTCTTTTGCTTGAGGACAAGCAAACCTCTAAGTTTGGTGTGTTTTTCCGTGATCACTAAGTTAAGGCTCATCAAGATCATGGCCCCCAAAGGAAAACAAACCAATTCAAGAGGCAAGAAAGAGAATGCTCCAAAAGACCTTTGGAGTCAAGAGAAGTTCTTAACCAAAGAACATGCAGACCATTACCACAAAATAATGGGTCTAAGGTTAGTGATCCCGGAAGTTAAATTTGATCTGAAAGAAGATGAATATCCGGAGATCCAGGAGCAAATTCGAAACAGAGGATGGGAAGTTCTAACCAACCCTGAGACAAAGGTTGGGAGAAATATGGTTTAGGAATTCTACTCAAATCTGTGGCTGACAGATAAGCAGAGAATGACTGGAACCGCTTTTCATACCTACAGAACCATGGTCAGAGGGAGAATTATTTACTTCTATCTGGACAAAATAAGAGAGATCTTCAAATTACCTCAACTGCAAGATGATCCTGAATCCTTTAATAGGAGAATGGTGAGAGTAGATAAGGGGTTAGATCAAGTTCTAGAGGACATATGCCTCCCTGGAACCAAGTGGATGACCAGTTCAAAAGGTGTCCCAAACCAACTCAAGAGGGGAGATCTCAAACCAGTTGCAAGAGGCTGGTTGGACTTCATAGGGCATTCTATCTTGCCCACTAGTAACTGTTCTGAGGTTACTATCAAGAGAGCAGTGATGATTCATTGTATTATGCTGGGAAAAGAAGTGGAGATCCATCATCTGATTGCTTGTGAGATTTACACAATTGCAAATAAGAACTCCACTGAAGCCAAACTGGCTTACCCAAGCTTAATCTCTTTGCTATGTAAAGATGCTGGGGTGAGAATGGGAGTAGATGAATTTATCCCGATTGAGCACCCAATCACCAAGAGGTTAATGGAAGGACAAATGCAAGATAACTCTATCAAAAGGAGGGCGCAGGAGTTCCTCCCTGAACTTCCTGAAATTGACTACTGGACTCGTCTAGAAGCATCTGTTGCCAAGCTGCAAGAAGCTATGGAACAAATTAAGGAAGAACAGCAGAATCAAAACTGCATGCTCTGCAAATTGCTGAAGGAACAAGAGAAGCAGGGGCGTGAGCTACAGGAGTTGAAGCACCAAAAGCTCTCCCTTGAAGGGTCAAATACCCCAAAAGTTGAGGGAGCATCCACTTCTCAAAATCAAGGTTGTTGAGTCCTAACTCTGTGATAAACTCTATCATTAGGAGTCTATTTAAATTTTTGTTTTCTATTACTATTAGTCTTATCTTATATCTATTTTTGAGTCTTGTTCTTAATTCATGATTAATAAAAATTTAAGGTTCATGTCTTAAAGCTATGAATGTCCTATGAATCCATCACCTCTCTTAAATGAAAAATGCTTTAATCACAAAAGAACAAGAAGTACAGGATTTCGAATTCATCTTTGAAACTAGTTGAATTAGTTTGATGTGGTGGCAATACTTTTTGTTTTCTGAATGAATGCTTGAACAGTGCATATGTCTTTTGAATTTGTTGTTTTAAGAATGTTAAAATTGTTGGCTCTTGAAAGAATGATGGAAAAGGAGAAATGTTATTGAGGATCTGAAAAATCATCAAATTGATTCTTGAAGCAAGAAAAAGCAGTGAATACAAAAAAAAACAAAAAAAAAGAGAGAAGAGGAAAAAGAAAAAGAAAAAGAAATAATAAAGTTGTGATCCAAGGCAAAAAGAGTGTGCTTAAGAACCCTGGACACCTCTAATTGGGGACTTTAGCAAAGCTGAGTCACAATCTGAAAAGGTTCACCCAAGTATGTGTCTGTGGCATGAATGTATCCGATGGTAATACTGGAAGACAAAGTGCTTTGGGCCACAGCCAAGACTCATAAAGTAGCTATGTTCAAGAATCATCATACTTAACTAGGAGAATCAATAACACTATCTGAGTTCTGAGTTCCTATAGATGCCAATCATTCTAAACTTCAAAGGATAAAGTGAGATGCCAAAACTGTTCAGAAGCAAAAAGCTACTAGTCCCGCTCATCTAAATGGAGCTAAGTTTCTTTGATATTTTGGAGTCTATAGTATATTCTCTTCTTTTTATTCTATTTTGATTTTCAGTTGCTTGGGGACAAGCAACAATTTAAGTTTGGTGTTGTGATGAGCAGATATTTTATACGCTTTTTGGCATTATTTTTAGTATGTTTTTAGTATATTTTAGTTAGTTTTTATTACATTTTCATTAGTTTTTAGTTAAAATTCACTTTTTTGGGCTTTACTATGAGTTTGTGTGTTTTTCTGTGATTTCAGGTATTTTTTGGCTGAAATTGAGGGACCTGAGCAAAAATCCGATTTAGAGGCTGAAGAGGACTACAGATGCTGTTGGATTCTGACCTCCCTGCACTCGAAGTGGATTTGCTGGAGCTATAAAAGCCCATTTGGCGCGCTCTCAATAGCGTTGGAAAGTAGACATCCTGGGCTTTCCAGCAATGTATAATAGTTCATATTTTGCCCGAGATTTGATGGCCCAAACCGGCATTGCAAATCAGCTTAAGAATTCCCGGCGTTTAACGCCGGAACTGGCACAAAAATTGGAGTTAAACACCCAAACTGGCATAAAAGCTGGCGTTTAACTCCAGAAAAAGTCTCTACACATGAAAGCTTCAATGCTCAGCCCAAGCACACACAAAGTGGACCCCGAAAGTGGATTTTTACGTCATTTACTCATTTCTGTATACCCTAGGTTACTAGTTCACTATTAATAGGACCTTTTGATATTGTATCTGGACCTCATGACACTTTACACGTTTCTCATTGTATCTTCTATGGCATGAGTCTCTAAACCCCATGGTTGGGGGTGAGAAGCTCTGCTGTGTCTTGATGGATTAATGCAATTACTACTGTTTTTCATTCAATCATGCTTGCTTCCATTCTAAGATATCACTTGTTCCTAAACCTGATGAATGTGATGATCCGTGACACTCATCATCATTCTCAACTATGAACGTGTGCCTGACAACCACCTCCGTTCTACCTTAGATTGAGTAGATATCTCTTGGATTCCTTAATCAGAATCTTCGTGGTATAAGCTAGAATTGATGGCGGCATTCAAGAGAACCATAGCTTGCTTCAAGCCGACAATCTCCGTGGGATTGACCCTTACTCACGTAAGGTATTACTTGGACGACCCAGTGCACTTGCTGGTTAGTTGTGTGGGATTGCAAAAGTGTGATTGCAATTTCGTGCACCATGTTCCTTGGTGTTTTCCTCAAATTTTCGAAAGTTTTGCATTAAATTAGTCATCAATTTCAAAATCATATCTTCTTAAATTGTTTTTCAATCATATCTTTTTTTACTTTATTTTTTTAGTTTCCAATTTTCTTTTTCTATTATTATTATTTTTTCGAAAATATATATATATATATATATAATAAAATAAATAAAATAAATCCACATTATCTCCCTTTCTCCATTATGGAACTAAGTGGAAATGAACGGTCCAGAAGGACTCTGGGGTCATATGCTAACCCCGCTACTGCTTCATATGGGAGTAGTATCTGTATACCTTCCATCGGAGTCAGTAGTTTTGAGTTGAATCCTCAGCTCATTATCATGGTGCAGCAAAATTGCCAGTATTCCGGTCTTTCACAAGAAGAACCTACTGAGTTTTTGGCACAGTTTTTACAAATTGCTGACACAGTACATGATAAGGAAGTAGACCAGGATGTCTACAGATTATTACTGTTTCCATTTGCTGTAAAAGACCAAGCTAAGAGGTGGTTAAATAATCAACCTAAGGCTAGCATAAGGACATAGAAACAGCTGTCAGAAAAATTTCTAAATCAATATTTCCCTCCCAAGAGGATGACACAGCTAAGGCTAGACATCCAAGGCTTTAAACAAGAGGATAATGAATCTCTTTATAACGCCTGGGAGAGGTACAGAGAGATGCTGAGAAAATGCCCCTCTGAAATGTTTTCAGAATGGGTATAGTTAGACATCTTCTACTATGGGCTTACAGAAAAAGCTCAGATATCTCTAGACCACTCAGCTGGTGGATCTATACACATGAGAAAGACAATTGAAGAGGCTCAAAAGCTTATAGATACTGTTGCTAGAAATCAGCATCTGTACCTGAGTAGTGAGTCCTCCATGAAGGAGGAGGCTAAAGCAGTATATACTGACCTTAGTCCTCCAGAAAAAGATGCTGAACTCAACCAGCAATTACTTGCTCTGACAAAACAGTTAGCAGAATTTAAAGAAATGTTACAAGATACTCGGGATGCTAATAAGAATATGGAAGCACAACTTGACCAGACAAGACAACAATTATCTAAACAAATAATAGAAGAATGTCAAGCTGTTCAATTAAGGAGTGGAAAAACATTAGATACATCAACTCAAAGCAGCAGAAAGCCAAGGAAAGAACAGTTGACAGAGGATGAATAGTATGCCACCCAAAATCCCTCTGAGGACTGTAAGAGCCCAGAGAGGAAGGATTCTGGTGTTCAAACGCTAGAAAAGGGTGAAAATTTGGTGTCAAATGCCAACTCCATGTTAAACTCTGGCATTCAAACGCCAGAACATGGTGGGAATCTGGCGTTAAACGCCAATCCAACACCCAATCCCAGCGTTCAAATGCGAGTAAGGGATCAGACACCTGCAGGTGCTGATAATAACTCCCTCAAGAAGGCGTCCCAACTTGCTTCTGTAGGAAATAAACCTATAGCAACCAAGCTTGAGGAATATAAAGCCAAGATACCTTATCCTCAGAAACTTCACCAAGCGGAACAGAATAAGCAATTTGCCCGCTTTGCAGACTATCTCAGGACTCTTGAAATAAAGATTCCGTTTGCAGAAGCACTTGAGCAAATACCCTCTTATGCTAAGTTCATGAAAGAAATCTTAAGCCATAAGAAGGATTGGAGAGAAACTGAAAAAGTTTTTCTCACTGAGGAATGCAGTGCAGTCATTCTAAAAAGCTTACCAGAGAAGCTTAAGGATCCTGGAAGCTTTATGATACCATGCACATTAGAAGGAATTTGCACCAAGACAGCTATATGTGATCTGGGGGCAAGTATCAACCTAATCCCTGCATGTACTATCAGAAAGCTTGGTTTAACCGAAGAGATCAAACCAACCCGGATCTGTCTTCAACTTGCTGATGGCTCCATTAAATACCCATCAAGCATAATCGAGGACATAATTGTCAAGGTTGGGCCATTTGCCTTCCCCACTGACTTTGTAGTGCTGGAAATGGAAGAGCACAAGAGTGCAACTCTCATTCTAGGAAGACCATTCCTAGCAACTGGACGCACCCTCATTGATGTCCAAAAAGGGGAAGCGACCCTGAGAGTCAATGAGGATGAGTTTAAGCTGAACGTCATCAAAGCTATGAAGTATCCAGACACACCAAAAGACTGCATGAGAGTGGATCTTATTGACTCTCTGGTAGAAGAAGTCAATATGACTGAGAGTCTCGAATCAGAGCTAGAGGACATATTTAAAGATGATCAGCCTGACCTGGAGGGGCCAGAGGAATTAGAAGAACCTCTGAAAACTCCTCAATTAGAGGAAAAGCCCCCCAAACCAGAGCTCAAACCACTGCCACCATCCCTGAAATATGCATTTCTGGGAGAAGACAATACTTTTCCTGTGATCATAAGCTCCACCTTAATGCCACGGGAAGAGGAAGCACTGATTCAAGTGCTAAGGACACACAAGACAGCTCTTGTGTGGTCCATAAGTGATCTTAAGGGCATTAGCCCAGCCAGATGCATTCACAAGATTCTCTTGAAGGATAATGCTAAGCCAGTGGTTCAACCACAAAGGCGGCTGAATCCAGCCATGAAGGAAGTGGTACAAAAAGGGGTCACTAAATTACTAGAGGCTGGGATTATTTATCCAATTTCTGATAGCCCATGGGTGAGCCCTGTCCAAGTCGTCCCCAAGAAGGGAGGCATGACAGTGGTTCATAATGAGAAAAATGAACTGGTTCCCACAAGAATAGTTACAGGGTGCCGCATGTGTATTGACTACAGAAGACTCAATACAGCCACCAGAAAGGATCATTTTCCTTTACCATTCATAGACCAAATGCTGGAAAGACTAGCAGGTCATGATTATTACTGCTTTTTGGATGGCTATTCAGGCTACAACCAAATTGTAGTAAATCCCCAAGATCAAGAGAAAACAGCATTCAAATGTCCATCTGGAGTATTTGGCTACAGAAAGATGCCATTTGGGCTGTGTAATGCACCTGCAACCTTTCAGAGAGGCATGCTCTCTATTTTCTCTGATATGGTGAAGAAATTTCTGGAAGTCTTTGATGAGCGGATAATTTATACGCTTTTTGGCATTATTTTTAGGTAGTTTTTAGTAGGATCTAGCTACTTTTAGGGATGTTTTTATTAGTTTTTATGCAAAATTCACATTTCTAGACTTTACTATGAGTTTGTGTATTTTTCTATGATTTCAGGTATTTTCTGGCTGAAATTAAGGGACTTGAGCAAAAATCTAATAGGAGGCTGACAAGGGACTACTGATGTTGTTGGATTCTGACCTCCCTTCACTCGAAATAAATTTTCTGGAGCTACAGAACTCTAAATGGTGAGTTCCATGTTGCATTCTGGACTAAAACGCCAGAAACATGTCACAAACCAGAGTTAAACGCCAAAAACATGGTACAACTTGACGTTTAACTCCAAGAGAAGCCTCTACACGTTAAAGCTCAAGCTCAGCCCAAGCACACATCAAAGTGGACCCCGGAAGTGGATTTCTGCACTTAGACTTATTTCTGTAAACCCTAGTAACTAGTTTAGTATAAATAGAACTTTTTACTATTGTATTAAACATCTTTGGACGTTTAGTCCTTAGACCGGTGTCTTGGTTATCCTGGTTCCCTCTCTGGGGCCGAAACCAATGAACACCTTTATCACTTATGTATTTTCAACGGTGGAGTTTCTATACACCATAGATTAAGGTGTGGAGCTCTGCTGTACCTCGAGAATTAATGCAATTACTATTGTTTTTTTATTCAATTCAAGCTTATATTTATTCTAAGATATCACTCGTACTTCAACCTGATGGATGTGATGATCCGTGACACTCATCATCATCCGTCCTTATGAACGCGTGCCTAGCAACCGAGCCTTCCATTCCGTGAGATCAGAGTCTTCGTGGTATAAGCTAGAACCCATTGGCAGCATTCTTGAGAATCCAGAAAGTCTAAACCTTGTCTGTGGTATTCCGAGTAGAATTCAGGGATTGAATGACTGTGACGAGCTTCAAACTCGCGAGTGTGGGGTGTAGTGACAGATGCAAAAGGATCAATGGATTCTATTCCGACATGATCGAGAACCAACAGCTGATTAGCCATGCGGGAAACCGTAGAGGACCATTTTCACTAAGAAGATGGGAAGTAGCCATTGACAACGGTGACACCCTACATACAGTTTGCCATGGAAAGGAGTAAGAATGATTGGATGAAGCAGTAGGAAAGCAGAGATTCAAAAGGAACACAGCATCTTCATGCACTTATCTGAAATTTCCACCAATGAATTATATAAGTATCTCTATCTTTATTTTATGCTTTATTTATTTTTATATTTGAAAACCATTATAACCATTTGAATCCGCCTAACTGAGATCTACAAGATGACCATAGCTTGCTTCATACCAACAATCTCTGTGGGATCGACCCTTACTCACGTAAGCTTTATTACTTGGACGACCCAGTACACTTATTGGTTAGTGATGCAAAGTTGTGAAGAAAGTGCTGAGATTATAGATGCACATACCAAATTGAATGCCATTGTTAGAGATTAAAAACTTCGTGCACCAGTCTTCATGGATGACTTCTCAGTATATGGAGACTCATTCAGCTCCTGTCTTGGTCACCTGACTCTTGTTCTAAAGAGGTGCCAAGAGACTAACCTGGTTTTGAACTGGGAAAAATGTCACTTTATGGTGACTGAAGGGATCATCCTTGGGCACAAAAACTCGAATAGAGGAATAGAGGTAGATCAAGCTAAGGTATAGGTAATTGAAAAATTACCACCACCTGCCAATGTTAAGGCAATCAGAAGCTTTTCTGGGGCATGCAGAATTCTATAGGAGGTTTATAAAGGATTTTTCAAAAATCACAAAACCTCTAGGTAACCTGCTAGCTGCTGACACGCCATTTATATTTGACACAGAGTGTCTGCAGGCGTTTGAGACCCTGAAAGCCAAGCTGGTTACAGCACCAGTCATTTCTGCACCAAACTGGACATTACCATTTGAATTGATGTGTGATGCCAGTGACCATGCCATTGGTGCAGTATTGGAACAGAGGCATGACAAACTTCTACATGTCATTTATTATTGACGTTAGGATTTTTGCTAGTAAAGAATTTATAAAAATATTCGCGTTGTAGATATAGCTTCTAAACTAACAGAAATCCCTTCATACAAAAGTTTTGGTTGTCACAAGTAACAAACCCCTTTAAAATTGATAACCGAGTATTTAAACCTCGGGTCGTCTTCTCAAGGAATTGCAGGGAGGTATGTTCTTATTATTGGTTATGAAAAAGTGTGTTTTGGGGTTTTGGATTAAGGCAAAAGGTTAGTTGAATGACAAGTAAAATAAAATAATAATAACTGTAAAATAAACCTTTGGCAAGGTATAAGAACTGGAAGTCCTATCCTAGTTATCCTTATTAATTGTAATGAGAATTAGATTTTTCTCCTACTTTGTTAACCTCTAACTATAAAGGTAAGTTAAGTGGATGAATTAATTTTGATTCCTCAGGTCCTAGTCTTTCCTTGGAAAAAGTCAGAGTTATTGGAATTTGAATTAATGAAATGAAGAAATCCAATTTTCAATCAACAGTGAGTTTGATAACTCAAGAGTCACCAATTATTTAACCAAAGCCAAAACGGAAAACTATCTAAATTAAATAAAAAGCATTCATAAATAAAACAATCATAAACTGAAATATGTTAAATAACATTAATTAAGAAAATCAATCTAAACATGGAACATTGAAAATAAATAAATACAAAGAACATTGAACCTGGGATTGAGAGTCACTCCTAAAACTAAGAGAAGTCCTAAATCCTAATTTCTAAAAATCCTACCTAAATCCTAAGAGAGAGGAGAGAACCTCTCTCTCTAAAAACTACATCTAAAACATGAAAAGTGAATTATCAGAGCATGATTATGAATGGATGCAATCCCTCACTTTATAGCCTCTAATCTGTGTGTTCAGGGCTGAAAAATGGGTTAAAAACAGCCCAGAAATCACTCCCAGCGCTTTCTGGTCCGTACAGGTCGCGGAAGAGTGACGCGGAGGCGTCGTCCGCGCGTTAGCGTGGGTTGTGTTCCTGCCAGGTCACGCGGCCGCGTGATCCACACGTTCGTGTCGCCTGGCGTTGGGGCAGCTATGGCAAATTATATATCGTTGCGAAGCCCCGGACGTTAGCTTTCCAACGCAACTAGAACCATCTCATTTGAACTTCTGTAGCTCAAGTTATGGTCATTTGAGTGCAAGAAGGTCAGGCTGGACAGCTTAGCAATTTCTTCAACTTCTTGTATTCCTTCCACTTTTGCATGCTTCCTTTCCATCCTCTGAGCCATTCATGCCCTGTAATCCCTGAAATCACTTAACACACATATCACGGTATCTAATGGTAATAAACGAGGATTAATATTTAACAAATATAAGACCAAAGAAGCATGTTTTCAATCAAAGCACATAATTAGGAAGGCAGATATAAAACCATGCAAATAGTATGAATAAGTGGGTAAAGAGTTGATAAAAACCACTCAATTGAGCACAAGATAAACCATGAAATAGTGGTTTATCAACCTCCCCACACTTAAACATTAGCATGTCCTCATGCTAAGCTCAAGAGAACTATAAAAGTGAAGAGGGATTGTAAAATGTATGAAATGCAACCTATCTATATGAATGCAACTACATGCAAAGATGATTCTACCTACTTGGTGAAAAAGTAAATAAATTTTTCAAGAACAGATATAAACTGGATTTCACTAATTTAAATCACAAAATACAATACAAATAACTTGCAAGAAGAAGATAGCTCATGAAAGCAGGGAACATAGAATTAAGCACTGAACCCTTACTGGTAGTGTATATCATTCTAACTCTCAAGTGTCTAGGGTCAATTCTCTTAATTCTCTAATACTCTTGCTTTCTATAACTTGCTCTTCATCTAATAATCAACAAAAATTTAATGCACCAATACACAAATCAAGAGGTCTTTTAAGGGTTGTAATAGGGTTAGGGTCAAGGTAGGATTGTATTTGGCCAAGTGGACTAAAATCTGAATCCTTAATTAGCATAAACTTTCCACCTAACTTAAGACAATCCATATAATCACAATACGAGATCTAACTTCCCATTAACTGTGTTTTCCACATATTCATGCATCCTAAATTTGAGTTCAGTACATATGCATTGATACCAACACTTACTTTGGGGCATTTTGTCCCCTTTTTTTATTTGCTCTTTTTCTTTTCTTTTTCACCCTTTTTTTTTATTTTTCTCAATGCATATGATTAAAGTATTGAATGCAATAATATGTGCTCAACTATTATTTTGCACATTTTCACTAAAATATACAACACCCAATTACTCAAACCAAATATTTTCAAACCCAACTTTCCCATACTTAAATCATGAGCACTTTCACTAGTCTAAGCTAATCAAGGATTCAAATTAAGGACATTATTGTTTTCCGCTTAGAGTTAGTGATGAGCTAAAGTAAAGAATAAGGGGTAAAATAGGCTCAACATTGGTTTGCAAAGGATAATGAAAGGGTAAGGCTATATGGGTATGTAAGCTCAGTGAAATAAAGCCTCAATCATATAAGTGTATGCATACATTAAACAATGGAAATATAGAGTTAAGCAAGACAAAGATCACAATTTTAGAGAGGAAAACACACACCAAAAATAAAATATTGGTTGATAAAATGCAACCAATCAAATAGGCTCAAAATCTCACTGGTTTTATGTGTTCGAGCTTTAAACCATGTTCCAAAATAATATTTCTTTCATACAAGTTTTTCAAAAAGTTTTTAATTTAAATTAGTGAAAAACTATAAAAAGTTTCTTGAAAAAGAAAATATTACTTCAACCAAGTGGTAAAATATGCACAAAATCAAAAGAATATGCGATCAGATATGCAAATGCAACAATGAAAAACAAAAATTGGTGTTGAGAAGGGATTAACTAACCCGTGGAGATCGGTATCGACCTCCCCACACTTAAAGATTACACCGTCCTCGGTGCATGCTAGATGTACAAGTGGACGGGGGTTGTTGTTCCTCAGCTGGTGCTCTCTTTGTTCCTTTCCTTGCCGGTGGTTTGGGAGTAGCTTTCTCCGTACCCTTCTTGGTGGCCATCCTGAAAAAGGGAATAGAAAGTAAATAAAATTAAAAAGATAGAGCAAGGAAGAGGAATAAGTGAGTGATAGTCAATACACGGTAAAGATCAATGAAGGTAACACATGGTCATGACAACATGTGAAAAGTTCATTAAAGGGAATAAAACAAGTGCAAGATAGGGTAAGTAGATGCAAGACGTTTATTGGCATGCTGGCAAGGGCATGAGTAGCATAGATCAAACATCACTTCGTAACAAACTATCACGTTTGTATTGACAATTAAATTTAATTAATAAAATAATAAGGGAATTTGTGAAAAAGCAGGCATTAAATAGTGGAATAGAATAATGTAGAAAAGTGCATGATGCCATATGGGCTTTTTCACAAACACTTAGCATGCCTGGTAAATAATCTAACGAAAATAATAAATTAAACATGCAAGCAACCCTTTAAAAAGTAATATATAATTGTCAAACAATTCACAAAAATATAGAAAATAATGACCCAAATAAATTTCTAACACCAATAAAAATAATGCAATGAATGAAAGTATGCAAATAAATTAAATAAAATAAGAGATAAGAAGAATGAGAAGTGAAAGAAAGGAAGAAGCGGTAAGTAAGAAAGGAGGGAGGAAAAATTAGGATTGGGGAAGAAAAGAAAAGATATTTCGTAAATTAGGATAAGCTGTGCGGCGCAGGCAACGCGAACGCGTGAGTGACGCGTTCGCGCGGTTGGCGCTATTGTCAAGTGACGCGGCCGCGTGGGGCACGTGGTCGCGTGAGTGTATTCGTGCTACAGGCGCAAGGGCAGCCGCGCGCTCGCGCAACTTTCTGTTCAAAATCTTATTTTACCAAAAATCTGGGTGACGCGATCGCGTGGATGGCCATTTTTGGAAAACGACGCGGCCGCGTGGGGCACGCGTTTGCGTCGGAGGGCTTGGGCTTCTAGCACGAGTTCAGCCCAATTCCAGCACAACTTTCGGCCATACACCTTTTTACGTCGATTTACAGGGCCACGCAGTCGCGTGGGTGACGCGGTCGCGTGGGAGGCCAAAGTTCCAAATTACGCGGTCGCGTGAGCGACGCGGTCGCGTGGGGTCAAATTATGCTAAAGGCGCGCCTCCAGCCACGCTCTCGCATGACTCTCTGTTCAATTCTTTTCTTCCCAACGCACTAGTGACGCGGATGCGTCAGCGACGCTGCCGCGTTGCGTGCATATTTTTCCATTTTTTAATGCAATATGCAAATGCAAATGCAGTGCTTAATGTGAATGCTATGCATGATTCCAGGTTCAATAAAATAAAATAAATCTCAAAAACAAACAAAACTAAATAAAATTAAAATTGCAAAATGAACGATTATACCATGGTGGGTTGTCTCCCACCTAACACTTTTAGTTATAGTCCTTAAGTTGGACATTTGATGAGCTTTCTGCTAGGGTGGCTTGTGCTTGTATTGATCCAAGAATCCCCACCAGTGTTTGTACTTCCAATAGCCTCCGAGATCCCAAACTAGGCGCAGAAAGCCTTCAAGCAAGTTAAAGCAAGTGACAAGGCCCCAGAGTGGTGATTGGTAGAATGGATTCTGGGGTCCCAGACCTTGCCCTTGCACCCGTCTTTTGGTTGAGCAATATTGTTCCATCCGGGTGGCAAGCAGTCTGAATTCTCACGTAAACGGCTAAACAACTTCCTAGACCCATTCAGTTGAGCTTTACACCAACCTTTGCGTTTAAACTTTGAGCTTCCAACCATGATGAACCTTGCAGGACAATTCTTACCACTGTCCATCTTCCTCTTACTCTTAATGTCACAAAGAGCTATAAGTTGGTCATCCGTCTCAAGTAGCCCATATTCAAGTGGGATTAGAAAGCTAAGGGATATGAATTTTACCCACCTGAATGCTGTAAAGGATGATGACAACTTAGGGGGAGGTATTTTTAATGAAATTGCAAGCTCCACTCCCTTGTGCTCTTCTCTGATAACTACCACCTCTTTGCAAGCTTCTTCAATTTCAACTTCTTCCTCTTGGTAGCTTTCTTCCAATTCAATCTCCTCTTCATTGCTTACCAAGGGCATAGGAGGGTGTGCTTCTTCTTCTTGAATCTCCATCTCTTGATCAACCTCTTTAAAGTTTTTAGCTATGATATGCCTTGGAGGTTGTACACCCTCCTCAACATCAATTACAACCGTCTTGGAAGGAGGCTCTATGTCTTGACTTTCCCATGGAGGTTCAGCATCTCCTAAGTCTTCAACCACTTCTTCCTCTGCAACTATTATGGCTTCCTCTACTTGTTCCAATACAAAGCCATGTTCCTCGTTGTCCACCGAAGTTTCTAGTGTCTCCTTCATGCTTTGCTCTTCTTTTGATTCTCCACATGTAGCCATGGGAGTTCTTTGAGGGCTCAGATATTGGGAAGCTATTATATTTGCGAACTCACCTAAGGCGGCCACGAAATTTAGCACACTCTTATTCATACTTTCTTGCCTTTGAAGAATAACACGAAGTCTGTCATCCATTGGAGGTTGGGGTGGATATGAGGATTCATTGGTTGGGAGAGAGGGTTCATAATAGGAAGGTGGTTCATCTTGATAATGATATGGGGATGGTGAACATTGAGGTGGTGGTTCATGAGAGTAGTTGTGTTGGAAAGGTGGTGGTTCTGTGTATGGTTCATTTGGCTCATAAGGTGGTTGGTATGGTGGATACGGGTTAGGGTCATATGGTGGTGTTTGGTTGTAGTTGGCTTGTGAGTGTGGTGGTCCAAAATTGTGTTGAGGAGGAGGGGGTTCATAGGCATATGGTGGGTCTTGTTGGTAGTCCAAAGAGTGCTCACCATAGCCATTGCCTTGATATACATCACAGAATGGTTGTTGATAGTCCATTGGAGGTGGTTGTTGCCATGAGGGTTGATCAAATCCTTGTGGCTCCTCCCATCTTTGATTATTCCAACCATGGTGCATGTTGTCATTATAATCTCCTCTTCCTGCAACATAATTATAACCAGACTCATAGCTAAAGGGGTGAGAGTTCATAGTGGTGAGAGATAATAAAAACAAAAACTAACGAAAAAGGAAATTTTTTTTTTGAAAAATATTTACAATAACTAATAATAAAGCACACGTTTGCAATTCCCCGGCAATGGCGCCATTTTGACGTTAGAATTTTTGCTAGTAAAGAATTTATAAAAATATTCGCGTTGTAGATATAGCTTCTAAACTAACAGAAATCCCTTCGTACAAAAGTTTTGGTTGTCACAAGTAACAAACCCCTTTAAAATTGATAACCAAGTATTTAAACCTCGGGTCGTCTTCTCAAGGAATTGCAGGGAGGTATGTTCTTATTATTGGTTATGAAAAGTGTGTTTTGGGGTTTTGGATTGAGGTAAAAGGTTAGTTGAATGACAAGTAAAATAAAATAATAATAACTGTAAAATAAACCTTTGGCAAGGTATAAGAACTGGAAGTCCTATCCTAGTTATCCTTATTAAATGTGATGAGAATTGGAATTTTCTCCCACTTTGTTAACCTCTAACTATGAAGGTAAGTTAAGTGGAT
The DNA here is from genome assembly GCF_014773155.1 of Arachis stenosperma. Taxonomy (NCBI): domain Eukaryota; kingdom Viridiplantae; phylum Streptophyta; class Magnoliopsida; order Fabales; family Fabaceae; genus Arachis; species Arachis stenosperma. The sequence goes on along the minus strand of NC_080381.1, from coordinate 49,433,809 downwards.
GAATTAATTTTGATTCCTCAGGTCCTAGTCTTTCCTTGGAAAAAGTCATAGTTATTGGAACTTGAATTAATGAAATGAAGAAATCCAATTTTCAATCAATAGTGAGTTTGATAACTCAAGAGTCACCAATTATTTAACCAAAGCCAAAACGGGAAACTATCTAAATTAAATAAAAAGCATTCATAAATAAAACAATTATAAACTGAAATATCTCAAATAACATTAATTAAGAAAATCAATCTAAACATGGAACATTGAAAATAAATAAATACAAAGAACATTGAACCTGTGATTGAGAGTCACTCCTAAAACTAAGGGAAGTCCTAAATCCTAATTTCTAAAAATCCTACCTAAATCCTAAGAGAGAGGAGAGAACCTCTCTCTCTAAAAACTACATCTAAAACATGAAAAGTGAATTATTAGAGCATGATTTTGAATGGATGCATTCCCTCACTTTATAGCCTCTAATCTATGTTTCTGGGCTGAAAACTAGGTCAAAAACAGCCCAGAAATCACTCCCAACACTTTCTGGTCCATACAGGTCGCGAAAGAGTGACGCGGAGACGTCATCCACCCGTTAGCGTGGGTTGTGTTCCTGCCAGGTCACACGGCCGTGTGATCCACGCGTTCGTGTCACCTGGCGTCGGGGCAGCTATGGCAAATTATATATCGTGGCGAAGCCCCGGACGTTAGCTTTTTAACGCAACTAGAACCATTTCACTTGGACCTCTGTAGCTCAAGTTATGGTCGTTTGAGTGCAAGGAGGTCAGGCTGGACAGCTTAGCAATTTCTTCAACTTCTTGTATTCCTTCCACTTTTGCATGCTTCCTTTCCATCCTCTGAACCATTCATGCCCTGTAATCCCTGAAATTACTTAACACACATATCACGGCATCTAATGGTAATAAATGAGGATTAATATTTAACAAATATAAGACCAAAGAAGCATGTTTTCAATCAAAGCACATAATTAGGAAGGCAGATATAAAACCATGCAAATAGTATGAATAAGTGGGTAAAGAGTTGATAAAAACCACTCAATTGAGCACAAGATAAACCATGAAATAGTGGTTTATCAATTATGCCAGCCGTGTCCTAAATGATGCACAGAAGAATTACACAACCACAGAAAAGGAATTGCTTGCAGTGGTTTATGCCATTGACAAGTTCAGATCTTATTTGGTAGTATCAAACGTGATTGTGTACATTGATCATGCTGCTCTTAAATATCTACTCACAAAGCAGGATTCAAAACCCAGGCTCATAAGATGGGTGCTGCTTCTACAAGAGTTTGATATATAAATAAGAGACAGAAAAGGGACAGAAACCCAAGTGGCAGATCACCTGTCCCGGATAGAACCAATAGAATGGGCATCCCTCCCCATCACTGAGATCTTTGAAACTTTTTCGGATGAGCAACTCTTTGCCATTCAGGAAGTATCATGGTTTGCAGACATTACAAACTATAAGGCTGCATGGTTCATACCCAAAGAGTATAGCAGGCAACAAACGAAAAAATTAATTTCTGATGCAAAGTACTACTTGTGGGATGAACCATATCTTTTTAAGAGATGCGCAGATGGATTAATCCATAGGTGCATACCTAGAGAAGAAGCGTAGAGGATCCCTTGGCATTGCCATGGATCACAATATGGAGGACATTTCGGAAGTGAGCAAACAGCTACAAAAGTCCTCCAATGCGGCTTCTACTGGCCTACTCTCTATAAAGACTCCCGAGAGTTTGTATGGAACTGTGACAGTTGCCAGAGAGCTGGTAATCTGCCTCTTGGTTACGCCATGCTTCAGCAAGGGATCTTAGAGATTGAATTGTTTGACGTATGGGGTATTGACTTCATGGGGCCTTTTCCGCCTTCATACTCAAACACTTATATTCTGGTGGCAGTAGACTATGTATCTAAATGGGTAGAGGCAATTGCAACACCCACTAGTGATACTAAAATAGTGATAAAGTTCCTCCAGAAACACATCTTCAGTAGATTTGGTGTACCCAAAGCAATAATCAGTGATGGAAGCACTCATTTCTGCAATAAACATCTTTAGTCTGCTATGGTCCAGTATGAAATTAGCCACAAAGTAGCAACTCCATACCATCCACAGACAAATGGGCAAGCTGAGGTCTCGAATAGAGAACTAAAAAGAATCCTGGAATGGACTGTGATGGCCCGTAGAAAGGATTGGGCAAAAAGCTTGGATGATGCTCTGTGGACATACAGAACAGCATTCAAGACTCCTATCGGAACTTTCCCATACCAACTTATGTATGGCAAAGCCTGTCATCTGCCCGTGGAACTGGAACACAAAGCCTACTGGGCAACCAGATTCCTAAACCTCGATGCTACATTAGCTGGAGAGAAAAGATTGCTCCAGTTGAATGAGCTAGAGGAGTTCAAGCTCAATGCTTTTGAAAATGCAAACATTTACAAGGAGAAAGCAAAAAGATGGCATGACAAGAAATTGTTATCCAGAGTCTTTGAACCAGGACAAAAGATCCCGCTATTCAACTCTAGACTCAAATTATTTCCTGGGAAATTAAAATCCCAGTAGAGGGGACCATATGTGATTACAAGTGTGTCACTATATGGATATGTGGAGCTTTAAGATACTGACTCTGATAAAAAATTCATTGTTAATGGGCAAAGAGTCAAATACTATCTTGAAGGCAATATTGAGCAAGAGTGCTCGAAACTGATACTAGAATAACATTCAGTGAGGTCCAGCTAAAGACAATAAAGAAGCGCTTGCTGGGACGCAACCCAGCCATTGGTTAAGCATATCTATTTTCTAGTAATTATAAGAGTTTGATACAAAATTTATCTTTCATTATAGGAATTCACAGAGTTACAGAAGAATTAAGAGCAGAAAACAGAGAAAAGATGCTCACTAGCAGAAAAACGCCAATAAGGAGCATTTTTGGGCGTTTAGAGAAATGCCCAGTGATAAAGAAAAACTAGCGTTTAAACACCAGCCAGGGTACCTGGTTGGGCATTTGAACGCCCAGTAAGGAAGGCAAACTGGCGCTTAAACGCCAACATGGGTACTTGGTTGGGCATTTAAACGCCCAGTAAAGAAGGCAAACTGGCGTTTAAACGCCAACCAGGGTACTTGGTTGGGCGTTTAAACGCCCAGTAAAGAAGGCAAACTGGCATTTAAACACCAGCCAAGATACCTGGCTGGGCGTTTAAACGCCCACAATAGGCAGCAATTGGGTGTTAAACGCCTAAAACATGCTACTCCTGGGCGTTTAACGCCAGGAACATAGAGGGGAGGAGGTTCTTGTTCCCAACTCAGATTTTTTTAATTTTCATATTCCTTTCCACATTTCTTTCATGAACATGTTACAAATCCTCATCTTTCAATTTCAATTTCAAAAAAAAAATCTTTTTCTATTTCGTTCAAAATCTTTGTCAAAACTCATATATCTTTCTAAATTCTTTTCAAATCTTTTTCAACCCATCACACTATCTTTTCAAAATTAGAATTATTTTTTCAAATCTCCTTCTTATATTCTCAATTTTAAAAATACATCTTTTGCATATCATAATTATCTTTTCACAAATCATATCTTCTATCACATCTTTTTCAAAATTTTCGAACCCACCCCTCCTCCCCTTTATATAGCCATTCGGCCATCCTCTTTCTCCCACCATTCGAAATTATCTCTCCCTCTCTTCCTCTCTTTTCCTTTCTTTTGCTTAAAGACAAGAAAACCTCTAAGTTTGGTGTGCTTTTTGTGATCACTGAGTCAAGACTCACCAAGATCATGGGTCCTAAGGGAAAACAAACCACCTCAAGAGGCAAGAAAGAGAATATTCCAAAACTAATTTAGAATCAAGAGAAGTTCTTAACCAAAGAACATGCAGACCATTATTACAAAATAATGGGTCTGAGGTCAGTGATCTAAGAAGTTAAATTCGATCTGAAAGAAGATGAATATCCGGAGATCCAAGAGCAAATTCGAAACAGAGGCTGGAAAATCCTAGCTAATCCTGAAACAGAGGTGGGGAGAAACATGGTTCAGGAATTCTACTCAAATCTGTGGCAAATAGATAAACAAAGAATGTCTGGAACCGCCTTCTATACCTTCCGAACCATGGTCAGAAGAAGGATTATCTACTTTCACCATGACAGCATAAGAGAGATCTTCAAGCTGCCTCAACTACAAGATGATCCGGAATCCTTTAACAGGAGAATTATGAATCAAGATAAGCGCCTGGACCAAGTTCTAGAGGACATATGCATCCCTGGAGCCAAGTGGGTAACTGGTGGACGAAATTGTGATCAATGTATTCTTTGAGTAGTACTTATATAGAAATTGAAATTGGCACGAGTGAAATCACAACTCCGTTCAACTAACCAGCAAGTGTACTGGGTCGTCCAAGTAATACCTTACGTGAGTAAGGGTCGAATCCACAGAGATTGTTGGTATGAAGCAAGCTATGGTCACCTTGCAAATCTCAGTTAGGGAGATTAAAGAGTAATTGTGATTATCATTAAATAGAAAGGAATAATAAAAGGGATAGAGATACTTATGTAGATTCATTGGTAGGAATTTCAGATAAGCGGAATGGAGATGCTGTAGAGCTCTAGGACGCCTGCTCTCCTATTCCTTCTACCCAATCCTTCTTACTCCTTTCCATGGCAAGCTTTGTATAGGGGTTCACTATCAGCTGTGGCTACTTTCATTCCTCTCGGGGAAATAACCTGCACGGCTGTCACTCGCACAGCTAACCAGTCTGGAGGCATCACCCATGGTTGATAGCTACATCCCATCCTCGCAGTGAAAGCTATGCACGCACTCTGTCACAGTACGGCCAATCACCGGTTGGTTCCCGCTCCTACTGGAATAGAATCCCTCTTTTGCGTTTGTCACTAACGCCCAGCAGGTTAAAGTTTGAAGCACGTCACAGTCATTCATGAACGGAATCCTACTCGGAATACCACAGACAAGGTGAGACTTTCCGGATTCCCAGGATCCTACTCGGAACACCACAGACAAGGTTGGACTTTCCGGATCTAGATGAATGCCGCCATCTATCTAGCTTATACCACGAAGATTCTGTTGGGGAATCTAAGAGATATACATTCAAGCCTTGTTACACGCAGAACGGAAGTGGTTGTCAATCACGCGCGTTCATAAGTGAGAATGATGATGAGAGTTATTAGCTCATCACATTCATCATGTTCTTGAGTACGAATGAATATCTTGGAATAAGAATAAGATAGAGAATTGAATAAAAGAAAATAGAACTTCATTAATCTTTGAGGTACAGCAGAGCTCCACACCCTTAATCTATGGTGTGCAGAAACTCCACCGTTGAAAATACATAAGCAAGAGAAGGTTCAGGCATGGCCGAATGGCCAGCCCCCTAAACGTGATCAATGATCTCCTAAGATGAAGAATAAAATAAAACTGAGATCAAAAGATGATTGATACATTAGTAAATCATCCTATTTATAATAAACTAGCTCCTAGGGTTTACATGAGTAAGTAATTGATGCATAAATCCACTTCTGGGGCCCACTTGGTGTATGCTTGGGCTGAGCTTGATCTATCCACGAGCTGAGGCTTCTCTTGGAGTTGAATTTCGAGTTGTGATGTGCTTTGGGCGTTCAACTCCGGATTATGACGTTTTTCTGGCGTTTAACTCCAGAAAGGAGCGTGTACTTGGCGTTCAACGCCAGTTTGCGTCGTCATTCTTCGAATAAAGTATGGACTATTATATATTGCTGGAAAGCCCTGGATGTCTACTTTCCAACGCCGTTGAGAGCGTGCCAATTGGAGGTCTGTAGCTCCAGAAAATCCATTTCGAGTGCAGGGAGGTCAGAATCCAACAGCATCAGCAGTCCTTTTGTCAGCCTTTTTCAGAGTTTTGCTCAAATCCCTCAATTTCAGTCAGAATTTACCTGAAATCACAGAAAAACACACAAACTCATAGTAAAGTCCAGAAATGTGAATTTAACATAAAAACTAATGAAAACATCCCTAAAAGTAGCTCAAACTTACTAAAAACTACATAAAAACAATGCCAAAAAGCGTATAAATTATCCGCTCATCACAACACCAAACTTAAATTGTTGCTTGTCCCCAAGCAACTGAAAATCAAATAGGATAAAAGAAGAGAATATACTATAAAGTCCAAAATATCAATGAATATTAATTTAATTACATGAGCGGGACTTGTAGCTTTTTGCTTCTGAACAGTTTTGGCATCTCACTTTTTCCTTTGAAGTTCAGAGTGATTGGCATCTTTAGGAACTTAGAATTTCAGATAGTGTTATTGACTTTCCTAGTTAAGCATGTTGATTCTTGAACACAGCTACTTTTGAGTCTTGGCCGTGGCCCTAAGCACTTTGTCTTCCAGTATTACCACCGGATACATAAATGCCACAGACACATAACTGGGTGAACCTTTTCAGATTGTGACTCAGCTTTGCTAGAGTCCCCAGTTAGTGGTGTCCAGAGCTCTTAAGCACACTCTTTTGCCTTGGATCACGACTTTAACCACTCAGTCTCAAGCTTTTCACTTGGACCTTCATGACACAAGCACATGGTTAGGGACAGCTTGGTTTAGCCGCTTAGGCCTGGATTTAATTTCCTTGGGCCCTCCTATCCATTGATGCTCAAAGCCTTGGATCCTTTTTACCCTTGCCTTTTGGTTTTAAGGGCTATTGGCTTTTTCTACTGCTCCCTTTTTTTTTTTTTTTTTTTTCGCCATTTTTTTTTTCTTTCTTTTTTTTTTCGCAAGCTTTCTTTTTCACTGCTTTTTCTTGCTTCAAGAATCAATTTCATGATTTTTCAGATCCTCAATAACATTTCTCTTTGTTCATCATTCTTTCAAGAGCCAACAATTTTAACATTCATAAACAACAAGATCCAAAGACATATGCACTGTTCATTCATTCATTCAGAAAACAAAAGCATTGTCACCACATCAATATAATTAAACTAAATTCACTAATAATTTCGAAAATTATGCACTTCTTGTTCTTTTGAATTAAAACATTTTTCTTTTAAGAGAGGTGAAGGACTAATGGATTTTATTCATAGCTTTAAGGCATGGTTACACACTAATGATCATGAAATAAAGACACAAAACATAGATAAACATAATAATTAAAAACCGAAAACAGAAAGAGATAAAGAACAAGGAATGAATCCACCTTAGTGGCGTCTTCTTCTTGAAGGACCAATGATGTTCTTCAACTCTTCTATGTCCCTTCCTTGCCTTTGTTGCTCCTCCCTCATTGCTCTTTGATCTTCTCTTATTTCTTGAAGAGTGAGGGCGTGTTCATGGTGTTCCACCCTTAGTTGTTCCACATTATGGCTCAAATCTTCCAAGGAGGTGCTAAGTTGCTCCCAATAGTTGTTGGGAGGAAAGTGCATTCCATGAGGCATTTGTTGATGATGCACTTCCTCTTGTTCTCCTTGAGGGCCGTGAGGAACTTCCCTTGTTTGCTCCATCCTTTTCTTGGTGATGGGCTTGTCTTCTTCTATGGAGGCATCTCCATCTATGATAACTCCGGCTGAATAACATAGATGGCATATGAGGTGAGGGAATGCTAGCCGTGCCATGTATGAAGGTTTGTCAGCTATTTTGTAGAGTTCATTGGCTATGACTTCATGAACCTCTACTTCTTCACCAATCATGATGCTGTGAACCATGATGGCCCGATCCACAGTAACTTCAGATCGGTTGCTTGTGGGGATGATGGATCTTTGAATGAACTCCAACCATCCTCTAGCTACAGGCTTGAGGTCCAGTCTTCTTAGTTGGACTGGCTTGCCTTTGGAGTCTACTCTCCATTGGGCGCCTTCCACACATATGTCCATAAGGACTTGGTCCAACCTTTGGTTAAAGTTGACCCTTCTTGTGTAGGGGTGTTCATCACCTTGCATCATAGGCAAATGAAACGCCAACCTCACATTCTCCGGACTAAAATCCAAGTATTTCCCCCTAACCATTGTGAGATAATTCTTTGGGCTTGGGTTCATACTTTGGTCATGGTTTCTAGTGATCCATGTATTGGCATAGAACTCTTGAACCATGAGAATTCCGACTTGTTGCATGGGGTTGGCTATGACTTCCCAACCTCTTTTTTGAATTTCAAGTCGGATTTCCGGATACTCATTCTTCTTGAGTTTGAAAGGGACCTCAGGGATCACCCTCTTCTTTGCCACAACATCATAGAAGTGGTCTTGATGGCTTTTGGAGATAAATCTCTCTTTCTCCCATGACTCGGGAGTGGAAGCTTTTGCTTTCCCTTTCCCTTTTCTTGAGGAAATTCCGGTCTTGGGTGCCATTGATGGTGAATGAAAAATAAAAAAGCTTAGGCTTTTTACCACACCAAACTTAAAATTTGCTTGTCCTCAAGCAAAAAAGAAAAGAAGAGTAGAAGAAGAAGAAGAAAATATGGTAGAGAGGGAGAAGAGAGGGTTCGGCTATGTGGGAGAATGTGGGGTTGTGTTGTGTGAAAATGTAAAAGAAAAGAAGGGTATTTATAGGGAGGGGGGAGGGTATAGGTTCGGCCGATTTGGGTGGGAAAGGGTGGGAAATTGAATTTGAATGTAGTGGAGGTAGGTGGGGTTTATGGGGAAGAGGAGTTTGATGTGAATGGTGAATGGGGTAATTGGGAAGAGGAATTGAGGTGATTGGTGAAGGGTGTTGGGAAGGGTGACATTGAGAATGAGATTTGGATTAAGAGAATGTGATTAGGATTAAAAGAAAAGGTAGGTGGGGATCCTGTGGGGTCCACAGATCCTGTAGTGGAGATCCTGTGGGGTCCACAGATCCTGAGGTGCAAAGAAATACCATTCCTTCACCCTATAGGCATGTAACATGCCTTCAGGCATCATTCTGGCGTTCAAACGCCCATTGATGCTAGTTCTGGGCGTTAAACGCCCATGTTATGCATGTTCCTGGCGTTGAACGCCAGTTTCATGCTTGTTTCTGGCGTTCAGCGCCAGATCGTCCTCTGTGTGCGCATCCTGGCGTTAAACGCCAGGTTGTTGCTTGTATTGGGCGTTCAGCGCCAGAATGGTGCTCTGTTCTGGCGTTGAACGCCAGAAAGATGCTCCTTCTGGGCGCTGAACGCCAGCCCGTGCGTCCCCAGGGTGAAAAATTTTTTTCTTCTGTTTTTGACTCTGTTTTTAATTTTTTTGATTTTTTTCGTGACTCCTCATGATCATGTACCTAATAAAACACAAAAATAACAAAGAAACAAAATAAAATAAAATTAGATAAATAAAATTGGGTTGCCTCCCAACAAGCGCTTCTTTAATGTCACTAGCTTGACAATGCTCCATAAGGTGATCAGGTCAATTTAAGTGTGGTGTTCCCAACACCAAACTTAGAGTTTGGATATGGGGTTTGGACACCAAACTTAGAGTTTGGTTGTGGCCTCACAACACCAAACTTAGAGTTTGACTGTGGAGGCTCTTCTTGACTCTGAACTGAGAGAAGCTCTTCATGCTTACTCTCTTTTGTCACAGAGGGATGGCCATGTGCTTGAAACACAAGGTAGTCCCCATTCAATTGAAGGACTAACTCACCTCTGTTGACATCTATCACAGCTCCTGCTGTGGCTAGGAAAGGTCTTCCTAGGATGATGCATTCATCATCTTCCTTCCTAGTATCTAGGATTATGAAATCAGTAGGGATGTAAAGGCCTTCAACCTTTACTAGCACGTCCTCTACTAATCCATAAGCTTGTCTTATGGACTTATCTGCCAATTGTAATGAGAACAAGGCAGGTTGTACCTCAATGATCCCCATCTTCTCCATTACAGAGAGTGGCATAAGATTTATCCCTGACCCCAGATCACATAGATCTTTTTCAAAGCTCATGGTGCCAATGGTACAAGGTATTAAGAACTTGCCAGGATCTTGTTTCTTTTGAGGTAGAGTTTTCTGAATCCAAGTGTCTAGTTCACTAATGAGTAAGGGAGGTTTACTTTCCCAAGTCTCATTACCAAACAGTTTGGCATTCAGCTTCATGATAGCTCCTAAATATAGAGCAGCTTGCTCTCCAATCACATCTTCATCCTCTTCAGAGGATGAATATTCTTCAGAGCTCATGAATGGCAGAAGGAGATTTAATGGGATCTCTATGGTCTCTAGATGAGCCTCAGATTCCTCTGGATCCTTAATAGGAAACTCCTTCATGCTTGAAGGATGTCCCAGGAGGTCTTTCTCCTTAGGATTTTCGTCCTCCTCCTCCCTAGTGCATTCGGTCACTTTGATTAAATCAATGGCCTTGCACTCTCCTTTTGGATTCTCTTCTGTATTGCTTGGGAGAATACTGGGAGGAGTTTCAATAACTTTCTTACTCAGCTGGCCCACTTGTGCTTCCAGATTTCTAATGGAAGATCTGGTTTCATTCATGAAACTGAAAGTGGCCTTTGACAGATCAGAGACTATGTTGGCTAAATTAGAATTGTTTTGTTCAGAGTTCTCTGTCTGTTGCTGAGAAGATGATGGATATGGCTTACTATTATTCAGCCTTGCACGTCCACCATTGTTAAAACCTTGATGGGGTTTTTGTTGATCCTTCCATGAGAAATTTGGATGATTTCTCCATGTTGGGTTATAGGTGTTTCCATAAGGTTCACCTAAGTAATTAACCTCTGCCATGGCAGGGTTTTCAGGATCATAAGCTTCTTCAGAAGCTGCCTCTCTATTACTGTTGGATGCATGTTACAATCCATTCAGATTCTGAGAGATCATGTTGACCTGTTGAGTCAACACTTTGTTCTGAGCCAATATGGCATTCAGAGCATCAATTTCAAGAACTCCTTTCTTCTGAGGTACCCCATTGTTCACGGAATTCCTCTCAGAAGTATACATGAACTGGTTGTTTGCAACCATGTCAATGAGTTCTTGAGCCTCTTCAGGCGTTTTCTTCAGGTGAATAGATCCACCTGCAGAATGGTCCAATGACATTTTCGAAAATTCAGAGAGACCATAATAGAATATATCTAATATGGTCCATTCAGAAAACATGTCAGATGGACATCTCTTTGTCAGCTGCTTGTATCTTTCCCAAGCTTCATAGAGGGATTCACCATCTTTTTGTTTGAAGGTTTGAACATCCACTCTCAGCTTGCTCAGCTTTTGAGGAGGAAAGAACTTATCTAAGAATGCAGTGACAAGCTTATCCCATGAGTCCAGGCTATCCTTGGGTTGAGAATCCAACCATACTCTAGCTCTGTCTCTTACAGCAAAAGGGAAAAGCAAGAGTCTGTAGACTTCTGGGTTAACTCCATTTGTCTTTACAGTGTCACAGATCTGCAAGAACTCAGTTAAAAACTGGTAAGGATCTTCAGATGGAAGTCCATAAAACTTGCAGTTTTGTTGCATTAATGCAACTAGTTGAGGCTTAAGCTCAAAGTTATTGGCTCCAATGGCAGGAATGGAGATGCTTCTTCCATCAAACTTGGATGTTGGCTTTGTGAAGTCACCAAGCATTCTCCTTGCATTATTATCATTATTTTCGGCCATCTCTTCCTCTTGTTCGAAATTTTCTAAAAGGTTGCTTCTGGATTGTTGTAATTTAGCTTCTTTTAATTTTCTCTTCAGAGTCCTTTCAGGTTCTGGATCAACTTCAACAAGAGTGCCTTTGTCCCTGTTCCTGCTCATATGAAAGAAAAGGGAACACAAAAAAAAGAAAGAAGGAATCCTCTATGTCACAGTATAGAGATTCCTTTATGTTAGTAGAAAAAGAAAAGGGTAGAAGAAGAGGAATGGATTCGGATTTTTGATGAAGAGGGGTGAAGAGAAGTGTTAGTAATTAAATAATTAAATAGAAGAGGAAGAGAGAAGAGAAATTTCGAAAATAATTTTGAAAAGGAGTTAGTGATTTTCGAAAATTAGAGATAAAATGTAATTAAAATTAAAACATGAAATAATTAATTAATTAAAAAGAACTTTTGAAAAGAGAGAGATATTTTCGAAAATAGAAGAGGGAAAAGTAGTTAAGTGGTTTTGAAAAAGATAAGAAACAAACAAAAAGTTAGTTAGTTGATTGAAAAAGATTTGAAATCAAAATTTAAAAAGATAAGAAGATAGTAAGTTGGATAAGATATTTTAAAATCAAATTTTGAAAAAGATAAAATTTTTGAAAAAGATAAAATTTTTTTTTTTTTGAAAAAGATAAGATAAAAGATAAAAAGATTTAATTCAAAAAATTTTGAAATTATTTACTTCACTAACAAGAAACTACAAGATAAGATTCTAGAACTTAAAGATTGAACCTTTCTTAACAAGAAAGTAACAAACTTCAAATTTTTGAACCAATCACATTAATTATTAGTGAATTTTCGAAAATTACATATAAAGATAAGAAAAAGAATTTGAAAATATTTTGAAAAATAATTTTTGAAATTTTCGAAATTTATAAAAAAAATGAAAAAGATATGATTTTTGAAAAAGATTTTGAAAAGATAAGATTTTTAAAATTGAAATTTTGACTTGACTTGTAAGAAACAACTAATTTTGAAAATTTTTGACCAAGTCAACCCAAAAATTCGAAATCTTGGAGGGAAATAAGGAAAAGATATTTTTGATTTTTTGAATTTTTAATTATGAAAGAGAAAAACAACAAAAATACTTTTATGCATGAAATTTTTAGATCAAAATAATGAATGCATGCAAGAATGCTATGAATGTCAAGATGAACACCAAGAACACTTTGAAGATCATGATGAACATCAAGAACATAATTTTGAAAAATTTTTGATGCAAAGAAAACATGCAAGACACCAAACTTAGAAATTTTTAATGCATGGAAAATATGAATGCAAAAATGCACATGAAAAACAAGAAAAGACACAAAACAAGAAATCATCAAGATCAAACAAGAAGACTTGTCAAGAACAACTTGAAGATCATGAAGAACACTATGAATGCATGGGATTTTCGAAAAAATGCAAGAAAAAATTTTTAAAGCATGCAATTGACACCAAACTTAAAAATTGACTCAAGACTCAAACAAGAAACACAAAATATTTTTGATTTTTATGATTTTCTAATTTTTTTGTATTTTTACTAATTATTTTCGAAAATAAAGTTTTGAAAAACGAAAAATAAAAGAAAAATTTTTGAAAAAGATTTTTGAAAAGAAAAGTACCTAATCTGAGCAACAAGATGAACCGTCAGTTGTCCATACTCGAACAATCCCCGGCAACGGCGCCAAAAACTTGGTGGACGAAATTGTGATCAATGTATTCTTTGAGTAGTACTTATATAGAAATTGAAATTGGCACGAGTGAAATCACAACTCCGTTCAACTAACCAGCAAGTGTACTGGGTCGTCCAAGTAATACCTTACGTGAGTAAGGGTCGAATCCACAGAGATTGTTGGTATGAAGCAAGCTATGGTCACCTTGCAAATCTCAGTTAGGGAGATTAAAGAGTAATTGTGATTATCATTAAATAGAAAGGAATAATAAAAGGGATAGAGATACTTATGTAGATTCATTGGTAGGAATTTCAGATAAGCGGAATGGAGATGCTGTAGAGCTCTAGGACGCCTGCTCTCCTATTCCTTCTACCCAATCCTTCTTACTCCTTTCCATGGCAAGCTTTGTATAGGGGTTCACTATCAGCTGTGGCTACTTTCATTCCTCTCGGGGAAATAACCTGCACGGCTGTCACTCGCACAGCTAACCAGTCTGGAGGCATCACCCATGGTTGATAGCTACATCCCATCCTCGCAGTGAAAGCTATGCACGCACTCTGTCACAGTACGGCCAATCACCGGTTGGTTCCCGCTCCTACTGGAATAGAATCCCTCTTTTGCGTTTGTCACTAACGCCCAGCAGGTTAAAGTTTGAAGCACGTCACAGTCATTCATGAACGGAATCCTACTCGGAATACCACAGACAAGGTGAGACTTTCCGGATTCCCAGGATCCTACTCGGAACACCACAGACAAGGTTGGACTTTCCGGATCTAGATGAATGCCGCCATCTATCTAGCTTATACCACGAAGATTCTGTTGGGGAATCTAAGAGATATACATTCAAGCCTTGTTACACGCAGAACGGAAGTGGTTGTCAATCACGCGCGTTCATAAGTGAGAATGATGATGAGAGTTATTAGCTCATCACATTCATCATGTTCTTGAGTACGAATGAATATCTTGGAATAAGAATAAGATAGAGAATTGAATAAAAGAAAATAGAACTTCATTAATCTTTGAGGTACAGCAGAGCTCCACACCCTTAATCTATGGTGTGCAGAAACTCCACCGTTGAAAATACATAAGCAAGAGAAGGTTCAGGCATGGCCGAATGGCCAGCCCCCTAAACGTGATCAATGATCTCCTAAGATGAAGAATAAAATAAAACTGAGATCAAAAGATGATTGATACATTAGTAAATCATCCTATTTATAATAAACTAGCTCCTAGGGTTTACATGAGTAAGTAATTGATGCATAAATCCACTTCTGGGGCCCACTTGGTGTATGCTTGGGCTGAGCTTGATCTATCCACGAGCTGAGGCTTCTCTTGGAGTTGAATTTCGAGTTGTGATGTGCTTTGGGCGTTCAACTCCGGATTATGACGTTTTTCTGGCGTTTAACTCCAGAAAGGAGCATGTACTTGGCGTTCAACGCCAGTTTGCGTCGTCATTCTTCGAATAAAGTATGGACTATTATATATTGCTGGAAAGCCCTGGATGTCTACTTTCCAAAGCCGTTGAGAGCGTGCCAATTGGAGGTCTGTAGCTCCAGAAAATCCATTTCGAGTGCAGGGAGGTCAGAATCCAACAACATCAGCAGTCCTTTTGTCAGCCTTTTTCAGAGTTTTGCTCAAATCCCTCAATTTCAGTCAGAATTTACCTGAAATCACAGAAAAACACACAAACTCATAGTAAAGTCCAGAAATGTGAATTTAACATAAAAACTAATGAAAACATCCCTAAAAGTAGCTCAAACTTACTAAAAACTACATAAAAACAATGCCAAAAAGCGTATAAATTATCTGCTCATCAGTAACCAACTCTAAGAATGTTCCAATTCAACTTAGGAGGGGGGATCTCAAACCAGTTGCTAAAGGCTAGCTGGATTTTATTGGGCGTTCCATACTACCCATCAGCAACCGTTCTGAGGTCACTGTTAAAAGAGTAGTGATGACTCATTGCATTATGATGGGAAAAGAAGTGGAAGTTCATCATCTGATTACTTGTGAGCTTTATACAATTGCAAACAAGAACTCCACCGAAGCCAAACTGGCCTACCCAAACTTGATTTCTCTGTTATGTAAAAATGCTGGAGTAAAAATGGGAGTAGATGAGTATATCCCAGTTGATCTCCCAATCACAAAGAAATTAATGGAATGGCAACAAGTGCAAGACATTCCCATAAAAAGGAGGGTGCAAGAGTTCCTCCCAGAAATCCCACAGATTGACTACTGGAACCGCTTAGAAGCATCTATTACCAAGTTGTAAGAAGCTATGGATCAAATGAAAGAAGAACAGGAAAAACAAAATAGCATGCTCTGCAAGCTACTTAAGGAACAGGAGAATCAAGGGCGTGAATTGCAGGAGCTGAAACGTCAAAAGCTACCTCTTGAAGGACCAGACACCCCACAGACTGAAGGAGCATCCACCTCCCAAACTAAAGGTTGTTGAGTCCTAATCTTAACTCTATGATAACTCTGCTATTAGAAATCTATTTTTAGAGTCATAGGAATAGTAGTAATGAATGTCCTTACTTTTCGTTTTTCATTTTATCCCCAAGTAAGCTATAATTTATTTTTCTCATCATCACTAAACACGAATAAAATAGCAGATTTTTAGAGTAAGGAGGCAATTTTATCTTCGAGTTCTTAATAAGAAAAATTCAAGTTATTTATATGTGGTGACAATACTCTTTGATCTTGGAATGAATGCTTGAACAGTGCATAAATTTTGATAGTGAAGCCTATGAATGTTAAAATTATTGGCTCTTGAAAGAATGATGAAAAAAAGAGAAATTTTATTGATGATCTGAAAAATCATAGAATTGATTCTTGAAGCAAGAGAAAGCAGTGAAAAAAAAATGGCAAAAAAAAAAGAAAAGAGAGAAAAGAAAAAACAAAAAGTCAATAGCCCCTAAAACCAAAAGGCAAGGGGTAAAAAGGGTCCAAGGCTTTGAGCATCAATGGATAGGAGGGCCTAAAGGAATAAAATCCAGGCCTAAGCGGCTGAATCAAGCTGTCCCTAACCATGTGCTTGTGGCATGCAGGTCCAAGCGAAAAGCTTGAGACTGAGTGGTTAAAGTCGTGATCCAAAGCAAAAGAGTGTGTTTAAGAACTCTGGACACCTCTAACTGGGGACTTTAGCAAAGCTGAGTCACAATCTGAAAAGGTTCACCGAGTTTTGTGTCTGTGGCATTTATGTATCCGGTGGTAATACTAGAAAACAAAGTGCATATGGCCACGGCCAAGCTTCATAAAGTAGCTGTGTTCAAAAATCAACATACATAACTAGGAGAATCAATAACACTATCTAAAATTCTGAGTTCCGATAGATGCCAGTCATTCAGAGCTTCAAAGGATAAATGAATATGCCAAAACTGTTCAGAAGCAAAAAGCTGCTAGTCCCACTCATCTAATTAGAATTTGAGCTTCATGTACACTCTGAGATGCTATTGCCTCTTGATTTTCTTTGGCCTATTTCGTTCATCTAGTTGCTTGAGGACAAGCAACAGTTTAAGTTTGGTGTTGTGATGAGCGGATATTTTATACGCTTTTTGGGGGTATTTTCATATAGTTTTTAGTAGGATTTAGCCACTTTTTAGTATGCTTTTAGTAGTTTTTATGCAAAAATTATATTTCTGGACTTTACTATGAGTTTGTGTGCTTTTCTATGATATCAGGTATTTTCTGGCTGAAATTGAGGGACCTGAGCAAAAATCTGATTCAGAGGCTGAAGAAGGACTGCAGATGCTGTTGGATTCTGACCTCCCTGCACTCAAAGTTGATTTTCTGGAGCTAAAAAACTCCAAACAGCGCTCTCCCAATTGCGTTGGAAAGTAGACATCCAAAGCTTTCCATTAATATATAATAGTCTATACCTTGAGCGAGTTTTGATGACGTATATTGGCGTCAAAACGCTAGAGCTGGCATAAAAAGTGGACTTAAAACGCCCAAACTGGCACAAAAACTGACGTTGAACCCCAGGAACAGCCTATGCACGTGAAAGCTTCAATGCTCAGCCTAAGCACACACCAAGTGGGCCCAAGTAGTGGATTTCTGCACTACCTATCTTAGTTTACTCATTTTCTGTAAACCTAGGTTACTAGTTGAGTATAAAAACTACTCTTAGATTTTTATTTTGTACCTCATGACATTTACACGTTTTACATTGTATCTCTACGGCATGAGTCTCTAAACCCCATGGTTGGGGGTGAGGAGCTCTGCTGTGTCTCAATGGATTAATGCAATTACCACTGTTTTCTATTCAATCACGCTTTCTTCCATTATAAGATAATCATTCGCACTTAAACATGATGACTGTTATGATCCGTGACACTCATCACCATTCTCAACCTATGAACGCGTGCCTGATAACCACCTCCGTTCTATCTTAGATTGAATGTTTATCTCTTAGCCTCCATTCCAAAAGATCGGAGTCTTCGTGGTATAACCTAGGATTATTGGCGGCCATTCCTGGGATTCGGAAAGTCTAAACCTTGTCTTGGTATTCGGAGTAGGATCCGGGAAGAGATGACTGTGACGAGCTTCAAACTCGTGAGTGTTGGGCGTAGTGACAGACGCAAAAAGGTCACTGGATTCTATTCCAACATGATCGAGAACCGACAGATGATTAGCCGTGCGGTGATAGCGCACATGGACCATTTTCACTGAGAGGATTGGAAGTAGCCATTGACAACGGTGACACCCTACACACAGCTTGCCATGGAAGGAGCCTTGCGTGCATGAAGAAGAATACAGTAGGTAAGCAGAGATTCAGATGATAGAGCATCTCCAAAACTCCAACCCGTTCTCCATTATTGAATAACAAGTACCTTTTATTTCATGTTCTTTTATTTTATTGCAAACAAAACCCCTTTCATTGATAATATCCTGACTAAGAGTTACAAGGTAACCATAGCTTGCTTCAAGCTGACAATCTCAGTGAGATCGACCCTTACTCACGTAAGGTATTACTTGGACGACCTAGTGCACTTGCTGGTTAGTTGTGCAGAATTGCAAGTGTGATTGCAATTTTGTGCACCACATCTCTAGTGAGATATTTGCAGCTTGTACCTCAAGGATGCCCAGCTTCTCCATTACAGAGAGTGGCATGAGGTTTATGCTTGACTCTAAGTCACACAGAGAATTTTCAAAGGTCATGGTGC
This sequence comes from Arachis stenosperma, assembly GCF_014773155.1. Classification (NCBI taxonomy): domain Eukaryota; kingdom Viridiplantae; phylum Streptophyta; class Magnoliopsida; order Fabales; family Fabaceae; genus Arachis; species Arachis stenosperma. The sequence continues at coordinate 49,415,444 of NC_080381.1, read as the reverse complement.
CTATGGTGCAAGGAATTAGAAAGCGTCCAGGGTCTGGAAGCTTCTGAGGTAGCTTCTGCTGAACCAAAGCATTGAGTTCTTTGGAAACCACGGGATGTTCTTCCTCCAAAGGCCTTGTACCAAATAGCTTGGTATTTAGCTTTATGAGAGCTCCTAGGTACCGAGCAACTTTCTCTTCCCTAGTGTCTTCATCCTCATCAGAGGATGAGTATTCATCAGAACTCATGCATTGCAGGAGTGCTTGCAAGGGAACATCTATGGTCTCTATATGAGCCTTGGCTTCCTTTAGTTCTTGGATAGGGATCTCTTGAGTGGGTATTGAGCACTCAGAGGGTGTGCCATTACTGGCGTTCAACGCTAGCTCTGGTGGCTCTTTGGGTGTTGGATGCCCATCATGCACCCCTTCACTAGCGTTAAACGCCAGGTTCCTTACCAAGTTGGGCATTGAATGCCCAGCAGGGATATCCTTGCTGGCGTTCAATGCCAGAGTCCCTACCTGTTTGGGTGTTGAATGCCCAGTGAGGGATTCCTTACTGGCATTCAGCGCCAGGCTCTTGGCCAATTTGGGTGTTGAACGCCCAGTGTGGTCTTCCTCACTGGCGTTCAATGCCATCTCATACTCTCCAGATTCGACCTCTACCTCTATGGTAATAGCCTTCCACTCTTCTCTTGGGTTTACTTTAGTATTACTAGGAAGAGTGTCAGGAGGAGTCTCAGGGATTCTCTTGCTCAGTTGACCAATTTGTACCTCTAAATTTCTGATGGAAGATCTTATTTCAATTATGAAATTATGAGTAGTCTTAGAGAGGCTGGAGACTAGAATGGCTAAGTCAGAAAGGCTCTGTTTAGGAGTCTCCATATTTCCTTGAGAAGATGAGAATGATAGCCTGTTGTTGAACTTATTCTGGTTCCTTCCACCTTGATTATTATTGAAGCCTTCCTAAGGCTTCTATTAATCCTTCCATGAAAGGATAGGATGATTCCTTCATGAAAGGTTGTAGGTGTTTCCATAGGGTTCTCCTATGTAATTCACCTCCTCCATGGTGGGTTAATCAGGATTATAAGCTTTTACTTCAAAAGAAGATTCCTGAGTGCTGCCAACTGCAGCCTGCATTCCAGTCAAATGCCGAGAGATCATATTGACCTACTGGGTCAAGATTCTGTTCTGAGCCAATATGGCATTCAGAGTATCAACTTCAAGAACTCCTTTCCTCTGAGGGATCCCATTGTTCATAGAATTTCTCTCAGAGGTGTACATGAATTGGTTGTTTGCAACCATCTCAATGAGTTCTCTAGCTTCTGCAGGCGTTTTCTTTAGGTGGAGGGATCCACCTGCAGAGCTGTCCAATGATATTTTGGACATCTCAGACAGACCATCATAGAAGATACCTAGGATAGACCATTCTGAGAGCATGTCAGGAGGACACCTCCTGATCAGTTGTGATGGTTTATCAGTGGCTGAGAGAAGGGGGGGTTGAATCTTAGCCCCTTTTTTTGCTTAATAACACTTGCTGTCTCCTTGTGATACTTGAAGAGATATTTCTTGTTTTTGTCTTGTGCCTAGTCAAGAGACTTTTTCTTTTTTGTCTCGTAACCAGCCAAGAGATATTTTCCAGTTTTGTCTTCTATGCAGCAGAAACAGAAATGGAGTAGAAGAGAGAGAAAATCACACCAAGATATATCATGGTTCAGCTGCTAAGTGCAATGGAGCCTACATCCAGTCTCCATCACAACAATGATGGAATTTCACTATAATTATGATTACATACACCAATTCTCCCTAGGAACTACCCTTCCTATCCGGGACAAGTCCAGAATCTAACCCCAATTCTGAACTTGACTTGGTAACCCACCAAGCTTTCAACTGCAAAGTGCTAACCCAACTTGCAAAGGGATTCCCACAGAATCATGAAACACAACACAGATGTACAAAGGACCTCTAAGGACATCTATGGCTTTATCTTTTAATTTTGTGCACTCTGTCTTTTTTCGCTCTATGGCTTTTTCTTACAAACCTCACTGTTTGCCTTTTTCCATGAGACTCAAGACAGACAAAATTAAACAGAAAAATACAAAATAGAAAACATTGAAGGAGAAGAACTTATGTTAGCTGGGGTAGCTATAGGAACACTATGCTTTCACTCTTTTCCTTTCTTCAAGCCCTGGCTTTTTTTCCTTATTATAGAAGGGGAAGCCTCCACGGTTGAAACTGTTGAACCAAGCTAAACTTCTTCTTCTTCATGCAAAACCGGTTCGGTCAGAGAGAGAGGAGAGATAACCGAATGTAAAACCCAACATGTAATTACCTCTGTGTCTTCCTTAGTCATCAATCTTCATCAATTCGGGCCTTCCATCTTGACTTGCACTCCAAGAAGGATTCCTAGCCCTTGATGAATTCTTGATGATGATAGCTCCATCTGCTCTAACTTCTGCCTCTTCCATCACGTAGCTACTGTAGCTACCTCCTGTGGTGGTTGATCAAAAGTAGAGACGAGCCATGCCTCCAAGGATCTTCTTCCTCTGACCGAGTGGATCTTCTTCCATTTTAGGGTATGGAGAGCTTGAGACTTCCTCACCACTTTTTACCAAAAGTGGCAAAGATCTTGATGATTGGATTTTTGACGGTTTAGAATTTCACAATTGAAATCTCGTTGCAAGTATAGTTTCTAAACCAACACAAATCCTTTCATACAAAAATTTGGTTGTCACTAAGTGCAAACTCCTAAAATTAATAACCGAAGTATTTAAACCTCGGGTCGCCTCTCAGAGGACTTGCAGGGTAGTGTTCTTGTTATTAGTTATGAACTTGTTTATTTTGGGGTTTTAGATGAGAAACATGAATAGTAAATGGTAAGAAAACTTTATTAACAAAATGGTCTTGGCAATATTTGGTTGTCAAGGGTCTTCATCATTATTACTAGCCACAAGTATGGTAGTTGCAAGGATTAATCCCACTTAGTCATCCTTAAATCAATTAACAAAGGAAAGTCAAGTGAGTTATATCAATCCTAGTCCATAAGTCCTAGCTTCCCACTAATTAGATTAATGAAGGCTAGAGTTAATGGCTATCAACTATCAATCAATTGGACACTAGTGACTCAAGAAATCCTAAGTTACCTTCTCAAGCCAAGAACATAAAATTCTAGTCTAACATTCTTCCAAGCATTTCATCAAACACTTGGAAGGCACAAAGAAAAGTATAGTCAATCACAACAAGAATGAATTCTAACTACACTTGAATGTAAAGAATTAACAACAACAATAAAGGAAATCACAATTATCATGAATTACCTCAAAGTGCATTATTGAAAGAAAATAAAGAGAACAAGAATATCTCAATTATAAAACCTAGAAACAAAATAAGAGAAATTACAACAAGAGAATAGGGATAGAGAGAAGAACCAAAGTGTAGCAATCATCAATTGAAGGTAGAAGTAGAAGGAGACTTGAATTAAACCTAGAACTATGAGATCCTAATCTAACCCTAATTCCTAATCCTAATTCTAGAGAGAAGTGAGAGCTTCTCTCTCTAAAAACTAGTTCTAACTACTTCTAAAACTAAACTATGACTAATGATCAAAAGTATGTAAAGTATGTTCATTCCCCCTTCAATCCTTGGCTTAAATAGCATCAGAAATGAGTTGGATTGGGCCCACAAGGCTTCTAAAATCGCTGGCCACGTGTTGCATTAAGTGGGTCATGTGCCACCATCGGCGCGTCCGCGTACCATGCGCGTGCGCGCCCCTATGCGCAATGCAACTATGGCAAATCTTATATCGTTTCAAAGCCCCGGATGTTAGCTTTCCAACCCAACTGAAACTGCATCATTTGGACCTCTGTAGCTCAAGTTATGGTCATTTAAAAGCGAAGAGGTCAGCTTGACAGCTTTCCGGTTCTTTCATTTCTTCATGAGTTCTCCAACTTTTCATGCTTTCTTTCTTCATTCCCTTGATCCAATCTTTGCCTCCTAAACCTTAAATCACTTAACAAACATATCAAGGCATCTAATGGAATCAAGGTAAATTACATTTAGCTATTTTAAGACCTAAAAAGCATGTTTTCACTCTTAAGCACAATTATGGGAGAAGTTATAAAACCATGCTATTTTATTGAATAAATGTGGGTAAAAGGTTATAAAATCCCCTAAAATCAATACAAGATAATCCCTACAAATGGGGTTTATCAACCTCCCCACACTTAAACCAAGCATGTCCTCATGCTTAAGCCAAGAGAGAAACAAAGGGTATCAACATTTATTCCATGTAAATAAACTATATGCAACCTAAACTATATGCAACTAAATGCAAAATGGTTTTACCTACTTGGTTAAAAATAAATCAATCCTCCAAGTCATACGTGCACAAATAGGGCCAAGATCATATAACGATTCATGAATCCTACCAATTCAAATATAAAAATTGAAGTTCAAATAGACTTGCAAGAAGAAAGCTTATGAAAGCCGGGAATCACGGAATTGAGTATCGAACCCTCACCGGGAGTGTTTGCACTCTAGTCGCTCGGTGTTTGGGGTCGATTCTCTCAATTCTCCCCTAATCATGCTTTCCAAGATTTGTTTTTCTTCTAACAATCAACAATTATTCAATGCATGCATACATGTATCATGAGGTCTTTTCTTTAGGTTGTAATAGGGCTAGGGTCAAGGTAGGATCATATATGGCTAGTGGACTTAGGATTTGAATCTTTGATTAACTTAAACTTTCCCACCTAACCTATAATGACCTATACAATTAAGTACTAATCTAACTACCCATTCCTCACTTTTTCACATACTCATGCATTTTCTTTTCATTTCACAACACTTATGCATTGATTCTTATTGAGCTTCACTTTGGGGCATTTTGTCCCCTTTATTACTTTTCTTTTTTTTCTTTTTTTCCTTTCTTTTTTTATATTTTTTTTTTCTTTTCTTTTCTTTTTCACTTTTATTTCTTTTTTTTTTCATTTTTCTTTTTCTTTCAAACTATACACAAGAACATCAATGCATAAGATCTATATATTTAATCAATACATGAGTATGTACCCAATTCCCCAATATAAAAATACAAAACACAAACACCCTTTTATCCCAACCAATCTCCCAAAGTCTTCCCACTCTTGGATGACACTCACACTCACTAGCCTAAGCCAATCAAAGATCCCAATAAAGGACATTCATTGTTTTCCGCTTTAAGGCTTGTAATGTGCTAAAATAAGAACAAGCGGGTTAAGCGTAGGCTCAAAATCGGCTAACAAAGGAGAGTAAAAGCTAGGCTATTTGGGTAGGTGAGCTAATGAAATGATGGCCTCACTCATATAAATGCATGAATACGAGGAATAATGGGACATATAGATTAAAACAAATCAAAGATTACAATCATAGAAAGAGAACAATTACACACAAGAAGGAAAATAAGTGGTTATAAGATGTAACCACACAATTAGGCTCAAATCTCACAAGCTTGTGTTCTTAGCTCAAGAACCATGTTCCAAAATAAATTCTTTCAAGCAAGTTCCACAAATTTTCTTTTTCAAATTGGTAGGGTGCCCTAAAACAGTTTCTTGGAAAGAAAATCATCACCCTAACCAAGTAGTCCTAATAAGAAAGGAGTGGTAAAAAATATGTACAAATTCTAACTAACATGCAACCAATCATGCAATGCAATAGCTAATCTAACAAAGAAAAATAAAAATTTGGTGTTGAAAAGGAAATTGGTACCCATGGAGATCGGTCGGACGACCTCCCCACACTTGAAGATTGCACCGTCCTCGGTGCATGCAAAGAAGAGCAAGGTGGATGGGTTGCGATAATTGATGAGCTCCTTCAAAAGGTTGTGCGGATGACTTGTTTGTTGCCCCATTTAGAAACTTTTCCTTTTTTCTTTTCTGGTGGCCAACCTAAAAGGAAAGAAAAGGAAAGAAAATTAAGCCTATAACAAAGATATCAAGGCAATTAGAACATAGGCGGGGGCTAATGCCAAATAAGAGTATGATTCTCACACTACATGGTAGCTAAGCATGTAAAAGAGAAAACAATATAAGCCAATGGCATATTAACTAATACTTGATGCAAGAGTAAAGTTAAAGCATGGAGAGTGTTCATACCCTGACCGAGCTCTCCAAACTCGGTAAAGCTGATAGAAGGCCCGACCTCGACCCAAGGCCCACGTTCGAGGTCGGACCTCGGACAAACAGGCCAAAGAAAGGCCCATCAGAAGGAACTAAGACCAAAACCTAAAGGCCGAAAGGGCCTGGGAAAGGCGGTTCTGCAAAGATAGAAATGAATCTCCCAAAAGATAAGATAAGATAAGAATATCTTATCCAGGGATGATCGCAGCCAACTACTATAAATACACTGGAGCACCCAGGTATAACTCATACTCTAATTCTACTTGATATCTGCTTGGACCCATGCTAACTTAAGCATCGGAGTGTCATTGCAGGTACAACCCCCCGCCGTTCAGCACAACCAGCTCGGGTCTCAGACCCACCACCTCGGGCCTTGCCGGAAGACCGAGCTGCACGTTTCAGGTAACCTCGGAACATTGGCGCCGTTGCCGGGGAACCTGGAAGTCATCCCTTTACCATGGCGGACGACCCTCCCAACAATAACCACGCTACATCAGAACAAGAAGAGGAAGTTGACACCGGAGAACGGCCGGACAGCCCTCTATCACCACGCACTCCAGGAGGAAACAAACAGAATCGCCCAAAGACATCACCCCCAGACAAAGATCCACAAAATCCCGAAAGAGAAAAAGTTCGGAGATTCTGGAAACAGTTCGGGCACAACAAAGCCGGCTGAGACAACTCGAAGAGGACGTAAAGAAGCAGAAGGAAACTGAACAGGATCTGAGAAGGGAAGCTCGCAAACACAGAGAATTGGAAGAAAAACTGCGGAAGATAGAGGCCAACCTAAAAGATCGGACGGAACACGGCACCACTCCCGAAAGCAACCATGATCCCTTCACACAAGAGATCATGAAAGAGAAGGTACCGCGAAACTTCAAACCACCAGATATGGACCTCTACGACGGCACCACCGATCCAAGTCATCACCTCAGCAATTTCAGAAGCAGAATGTACTTAGTCGACGCCTCCGACGCGATTCGATGCAAAGCCTTCCCCACCACTCTCACTAAGTCAGCCATGAAGTGGTTCGACGACCTGCCACCAGGATCAATCTCCAGCTTTGAAGACCTGACCAAAAATTCTTAACAAGGTTCTCTATTCAAAAGGACAAGGCAAAACATGCCCCCAGCCTACTCGGGATCAAACAAGGCAACCAAGAAACTCTCAGAGAGTACATGGAGCGATTCAACAAGGCCTGCCTGGACATACAACACTTGCCCACGGAAGCAGCCATCATGGGACTAGCAAACGGCCTAAAAGAAGGACCGTTTAGCCAATCCCTATCCAAAAGATACCCGACCTCCTTATACGAAGTACAAGAACGGGCAGGAAAGTATATCAACATGGAAGAAACCTCCCAGCTGAGAGACTCTTCCAGGAAGGAGTCAACCTACCCGCCCGAGATCGAGATCGGGAACAGAAAAAGAAAGAAGAATCCAACTCGGACAAGCCACGAAAATACCACAGCTACACTCCCCTCCGAGTCTCCCTGGTAGACGTCTACAGAGAAGTATGCCACACCGAGAAGATCCCACCACCCAAACCTCTGAAGCACAAGAGAGCAGGAAGAGATCGGTCCGAGTACTGCGAATATCACAGACTCTACGGCCACTCTACTAACGACTGCCACGACTTAAAGAATGTTATAGAAAAGCTAGCCAGAGAGGGAAAACTCGACAGATACATAGCTGAGAAAGGAGAAGAAACCAGAAAGAGAAGACGGGGAGATAACGAAGATCGGGCCGAGCAAACACGAACCCCGCGAACTCCTGAAAGGCACATACACATGATAAACGGAGGTTTCGCAGGGGGAGGGACATCCAAATCCTCACGGAAGAGACACCTCAAAGAAGTCTACCATGTCCGAGAAGACAGCCCCTTACCCGAGTTACCTACTATCTCATTTACCCGAGAAGATGCTCTTGGAATAATACCCGGACACGACGACCCTATGGTGATCACCATCATCCTAGCCAACGCCAACTTACATCGAACCCTGATCGACCAAGGAAGCTCAGCAGATATCCTGTTCAAAGCAGCCTTCGACAAGCTCGGACTCGAAGAAAAAGAGCTAAAAGCCTATCCCACTGACCTGTTTGGACTAGGAGATACCCCGATCCGCCCCTTGGGATACATCTCATTACACACTACCTTTGGAAAAGGCGAGCAAACCAAAACACTAAGCATCGACTACATTGTAGTCGACGTCACTTCAGCATACAATGCCCTCATCGGACGACCAACCCTAAACAGACTAGCGGCTATAGTCTCGACCCCACACCTCTGTATGAAGTTCCCTACGCAAAGGGAATCGCTACCCTAAAAGGCGACCAAAAACTAGCACGACGATGCTACAACGAAAGCCTGAGCCTAAAAGGGAAAGAGGTCAACACAATAGAACTCGGGCGAGTCCAAGCCCGAGAAGATCTTCGGCCACAACCAGAAGGAGAGACCGAAAAGATCCAGATCGGGAAACACCCGAGAAAGTAACAAACATAGGGGCAAACCTCGAAGCAGGCCTAAGGGAGGAACTCACAACCCTCTTAAGGGAGAATTCCGACCTCTTCGCCTGGAAAGCCTCCGATATACCAGGCATAAGCCCGACCTGATGTGCCATAAGCTATCAGTATACCCGGGATCCCGACCTGTCCAACAAAGACGCAGGAAGCTCGGGCCCGAACGCATGCAAGCAATAGAAGAACAAGTGCAAGCATACTAGATGCAGGGTTCATTAGGGAAGTAAAGTACCCCCTATGGCTCGCAAACGTGGTCCTAGTGAAGAAGCCCAATGGAAAATGGAGGATGTGCGTCGACTACACGGATCTCAACAAAGCCTGCCCCAAAGATCCATATCCACTACCGAACATCGACGCCTTAGTCGATGCCGCTTCGGGCTACAGATACCTCTCCTTCATGGATGCATACTCGGGATACAATCAAATCCCGATGTATGGACCCGACCAAGAAAAGACCTCGTTCATAACCCCAAGGGCAAACTACTGCTACGTAGTAATGCCCTTCGGGCTGAAGAACGCAGGGGCAACCTACCAGAGGCTAATGAACAAAATGTTCTCAGAACACATCGGGCTACAGCTAGAGGTGTACGTCGACGACATGCTAGTAAAGACACAAGAAGACAGAAACTTGGTCGCCGACCTCAGCAGTATCTTCGACACCTCCGGAAACACAACATGAGACTTAACCCGACAAAGTGCACCTTCGCCGCAGAAGCCGGGAAGTTCTTAGGCTTCATGCTGACTCAGAGAGGCATCGAAGCAAAACCCGGACAAATGCCAAGCAATACTCAATATGAAAAGCCCGACGTGTGTCAAAGAAGTACACAACAACTAATGGGAGACTAGCCGCCCTATCGAGATTCTTGGCAGGATCAGCGATAAGATCACTCCCTCTCTACTCACTCCTAAAGAAAGGGAAACCCTTCTCTTGGACCCCGGAATGCGAAAAGGCCTTCCAAGAATTCAAGGAATTCCTCGGGCAGCCACCAATCTTAACCCGACCTCTAAAGGGGAAGAGCTCGTACTATACTGTCGGTCGGACATCGGGCAGTCGCCTCGGCACTAATACGAGAAAATGAGGAGGGGCAACACCCCATATACTTCGTAAGCAAAGCACTACAAGGGGCCGAATTAAACTATCAGAAAATAGAGAAATTCGCCTATGCACTAGTGTTCACAGCTCGGAGACTCCGCCCCTACTTTCAAGCCCACACCATCAAAGTCCGGACAAACCAAACCCATGAGACACATCCTACAAAAGACAGACATGGCAGGACGAATCCTACAATGGGCGGTGGAATTGTCCGAGTTCGACCTCCACTATGAAGCCCGGACTGCCATAAAATCTCAATACCTAGCGACTTCGTCGCAAAATACACTGAGACCCCGGGAACCCCACTCTCATGGAATCTGTATGTCGACGGATCCTCAAACAAAACAGGAAGCGGGGCTGGTGTTATACTCGAAAGCGATCAAGGAACACGGATTGAGCTATCCCTAAAATTCGAGTTCCAGGCCTCAAATAACCAAGCCGAATACGAAGCCCTACTAGCGGGACTAAAACTAGCCGAAGAGGTCAGAGCAAAGAGGATCACGATCTTCAGCGACTCCCAGGTCGTCACATCACAAGTAAATGGAAGCTACCAGGCCAAAGACCCTACTATGAAAAAATACCTGGACCAAACACAGGCGCAATTACGACACTTCCCGGAAATACAAATCCAGCACATACCCGGGAGCAAATGCCCGGGCAGACGCCCTCTCAAAACTTGCTAGCACCAAGCCCGGAGGGAACAACAGAAGTCTCCTCCAAGAAACTCTACAATCCCTCCGTGTTAAGGGAGGAAGAAATACTAAATATATCCGGGCAACAACAAGGATGGATAACCCCCATACTCAACTATCTGAAATCGGGAACTCTCCCGCCGAAAGAAAAGAAGCTAAAAGGCTTACAAAGACGCCCAGAACTACACGTTAATCCACGAGTATTATACAGAAGAGGATTCTCAAACCCCCTCCTGAGGTGCGTCCCGACCACAGAAACAAAGAGCGTCCTCGAAGAAGTCCACAAAGGCATGTGTGGGAACCATCTCGGAGCCCGGGCCCTGTCCAAGAAAATAGTCAGAGCCGGGTTCTACTGGCCGACCTTGCAAAAGAGCGGCAGAGTTTGTGAAAATATGCCCCCCTGCCAAAAAAAAAACGCCAATTTTCACAAAGCACCGCCCGAAGACCTCATAAGCATCACCGCACCATGGCCCTTCGCAAAGTGGGGACTCGACCTACTCGGCCCATTCCCACAAGGACGGGGCAAGTCAAGTACCTCATAGTAGGGGTCGACTACTTCACAAAGTGGATCGAGGCTAAACCCTTAGCCACTATTACGGCTCAGAAAAGCCGTAAATTCCTATACAAAAACATTGTCACGAGGTTCGGAGTCCCTACTCCATCACAACAGACAATGGAACACAGTTCACAGACACAAGTTTTCAGAACTTGGTGGCCGAGCTAAAAATCAAACAGCAGTTCACATCGGTCGAACACCCGCAAGCCAATGGACAAGAGGCCGCAAATAAAGTCATCTTGGCCGGGTTAAAACGAAGACTCCAAGAGGCCAAAGGGGCATGGGCCGATGAACTCCCCCAGGTATTATGGGCATATCGGACAACCCGCACTCTACAACAGGAGAATCCCCATTCCGACTAGCCTACGGAATGGAGGCAATGATTCCCGTCGAAATAGAAAGGATCAAGACCAGAACCTTCTACAACGAAGGAGGTAACCCTCAGGCACAAAGGGAAGAACTCGACCTCCTACCCGAGGTCCGAGAAAGAGCCCGAATCAGAAAAGAAGTCTTAAAACGACGAACGGCCCTCAGATATAACCGAAAGGTGTTAAAACGAAGCTTCTCCACTCACGACCTGATTTAATCCGAAACGACATCGGAACACAAAAATCGGGAGAAGGAAAGCTAGCCGCAAATTGGAAGGGGCCCTACAAAGTAACAGAAGTCTTAGGGACAGGCTACTACAAGATATCCGACCTAGAAGGCAATGAGCTGCCCAGAACCTGGCACGCCTGTAACCTAAGACGATACTACAGCTAGAAAACTTAACCCGAGGTGTACTCTTTTCCCCACGAGGGTTTTTTTTAATGAGACACCCGGTTAAGTAGGACACCCGACCTAGTCAAAAGGGTAAACACTTTGTACATATTCTTCTTTTTAATACTAATCAAATTTCTTTATTTTCTCTTTCTCGTTATAAAGCATATCCTAAAAAGTACCCCACCAAGGCGCATTAATTTATGCTCGGCAAAACGCAAAAAATCATTTGCCAAAGGCCATACGAGGTCGGCAAAGATGAAGCGACGAGGTTCAAATTAATGTGAGAAGTTATAAAGTAACTCTGAAATGGCTCAAAAAAGCCAAATAGAAAAGAAGTTACAAAAATAACTTAAAAAAGGCCGACCAAACAACGAAGTCGGACCTGACCAAAGGGGTACTCAAGGATCCCGATGTCCGAGAGTAAACTCGGACCCAAGAAAGAAGCTGGCAAAGAACCAGGACTTCGAGAAACGCTAGCTAAAAAGTTGTTACCCAAAAACAACTAAAAAGCAAAAAGCAAGAAGGTCAAGGCGCTAGCTAAAAAGTTGTTACCCAAAAACAACTAAAAAAGCAAAAAGCGAGAAAGTCAAGGCGCTAGCTAAAAAGTTGTTACCCAAAAACAACTAAAAAGCAAAAAGCGAGAAAGTCAAGGCGCTAGCTAAAAAGTTGTTACCCAAAAACAACTAAAAAGCAAAAAGCGAGAAAGTCAAGGCGCTAGCTAAAAAAGTTGTTACCCAAAAACAACTAAAAGCAAAAAGCGAGAAAGTCAAGGCGCTAGCTAAAAGTGTTACCCAAAACAACTAAAAAGCAAAAAGCGAGAAAGTCAAGGCGCTAGCTAAAAAGTTGTTACCCAAAAACAACTAAAAAGCAAAAAGCGAGGAAAGTCAAGGCGCTAGCTAAAAAGTTGTTACCCAAAAAACTAAAAAGCAAAAAGCGAGAAAGTCAAGGCGCTAGCTAAAAGGTTGTTACCCAAAAACAACTAAAAAGCAAAAAAAGCGAAGTCAAGGCACTGGCTAAAAAGTTGTTACCCAAAAACAACTAAAAAGCAAAAAGCGAGAAGTCAAAGCGCTAGCTAAAAAGTTGTTACCCAAAAAAACAACTAAAAAAGCAAAAGCGAGAAGTCAAAACGCTAGCTAAAAAGTTGTTACCCGGAACGAGACAATCGAAACACAAAGCATGGCATAATAAAGCTACAAGAGTAGCTAAAATAGCAGAACAGGTGTCCAAAATGTTTGCAGAAAACATCCAAAAAACAAAAAGCCCACAGGTCGGGCAAAAGCACAAAAAGTACAAAAAATTACAGAGGATCAAGGCCCTTTCCAGACTCCGCATCAACACCTGGCTGAAACATGGATATCGGGACTGCAGGAACAGCACCATCGCTTGGAACCTCCATACCAACTCTATCCTCGGCCAAAGGTGAAGTCGGGTTCACGACCGGAGCCTCGGGGTCGGACACCGGAGCCTTGGGGTCGGACATCGGAACCTCATCCTCAACAGGGGCAGGAACAATCTTCCCCTCCACAACCATGTTATCCGTACTGAACAAACTGAGATCCAATTCGGGAGCAAGAACCCGGACCTGATCCCTCAAATTCACAAACATAGCATCCATACCCTTGGCCACATTATCTTCCAGCTCATAAAAGTCATCCCGAGCAGATTGTAGCTTCTCCTTCGTCTCCACAAGCTCAGCATACAGCTTGGTATAGTTCTCCGTCGCCACCCTCGCCATCTCCTCAGACGTCTTCGCCACCGCCACAGCGCGGTAGCCCTAGTCTTCTCTTCCTCCAAAGACTCCTCCAGCTCGGCAATCCTAGCATCCTTCAGCTGACTAACCTTATCAAGCTCGGACCGGGCCTTCTCAAGTCGGGAGCTGGTCGCCCCAAGGGGAGCTTTCTTAAACTCCCGAGCAATGGCGGCATGAAGGCTAGCCATCCGAACACAACTCCGCGCCATATACTGAAAGTGATGCTCCATGGACGCATCATCAGTAGAAATAAAAGTCTGAGGAAGAATGTGCTGCTCAACCCAACCGAGAGCATCGAAATCCTTGTCATTGAAACCAGCAGGCTCTCGGGAAGTCTTCTGTTTCTTGGGGGAGGACCCGAGGTCGAGGTCGGGGAAAGCTGACCGGGTCCGGAGATCGGAGGATCCTGAGTTATAGCTCGGAACTGAGGGACCGGAATGGTCTTCGACCGAGTCTGAACACCAATTGTAGTCTTCTGCGGAGAAGGTCGGGGAGAAGCTTCAGCCTCGATATTCCGAGATGCCGCAGATTTCTTCGCTCGACGAGAAACTTCATAGAATCAGCCTGAGAAGACATCTCTGCAGAAACGAAACAAAGAGGTTATCAAACAGAAAGATCAAAACAAAGTCAAAATATGAAAATGAAATCTCAAAAAGAGGTCGGGAACTACCTAACTCGGAACGGAGAAGGCTTGGATCTCCCAACATTTTCTTCGTATCCAAGTGAGGTGCCCGACCCCATAGACTGCTCAAACACACCAACGAAAGCCTGTTCCACCTCATCTAGACTCTCGAAGGTGTACTTAACCGACACCACACTCTCTTGCCAACAAAGAGGAAACGAAGGCTCCCCACTCTCATCTAAGAAAAAAGGTCGGACATCTCCAACAGCCGGACTTTGAAGTAATAGTTTTTGAAATCGTGAAACGACTCATCATACAAAGTGCAAAATTTCCTACCCTGGTTAGCCCTAAACGAAACCCAGGACACCTTCCCAGCACCCGACCCCAGGCTTCGTCAGTACAAACAGATAAGAAAAAAGAGAAACAGAAGGGGAGACGCCTAAAATCTGACACAAAAGTTGGAAAAGCTTTAAAAACGCCCAAGAGTCGGATGGAGTTGTGTAGGGGCAAGGTTACAAGACCAAAGGACCTCGGATTCCAGGTCGGTGAAAGGAAGACGGACACCTAGCTTGGAGAAGAAAAACAATAAGCATAGAAGAAAAGTTCTCGGAACTCTCTAACGGCGGAAAACATACCCTCTCCTCGGACTCCGGGGCTGCTAACTCGTAATCCCGCTCAGACTCCCTGTTCTCACAAATACTACACTCCCTACGGAACCTAATCAGATACTCAGAATCTACAACAGACGGGACCCTTAAAGGAGCAGGATCTACCAACCTAGACCACTCGGATCTTGGTCGACATTGCTTGAAACACCTTTCGAGACATAAAAAAATCTTGCCTACAAAGAAAGAATACAACAGCAAGAAAAATCACACAAAGGGCAGAAAAACCAAATTCAACAAAAACAAAAGAAAGCAAAGTTCTTTTACAAACAAGAAGGCAGCAACTCGAATAACAAAAATGGATCGGAGAAAAGAGTCCCCCCACACACGCATACAAAGCAATAGCGGCGCCTCTTTTCGGGGCAACCCGGGCATAGAAGATATCAGAAAAAAGAAGCGTACAAAGAATAAAAGCAAAAAAAAGCAAACCTGGAAAAGAAGAAAGCGACGAGCTCCGACGAAAGGAAAAACGGCGGCGCAGAAAAGAACTCTGAAAAACGCACAAAAATGGAAGACGAAGAACAGAGAGAAAGAAGAGAAGATGCTCGAAAAGAAGTGATGAATAAACAAAGAAAAATGAAGAAAGGGGCAAATAATAAAGCCTCCACAGAGCGCCGCACGGAAATCGAGGAAGAAACGGTAACAAGCAATAAATGCTGAAACGACCGTTTTCAAATTTTGAAAAACTACTATGCCCGAGCTCGACCTTCCGAAAAAGACGAACTCGGGCAGGGGCACTGTTCATACCCTGACCGAGCTCTCCAAACTCGGTAAAGCTGATAGAAGGCCCGACCTCGACCCAAGGCCCACGTTCGAGGTCGGACCTCGGACAAACAGGCCAAAGAAAGGCCCGTCAGAAGGAACTAAGCCCAAAACCTAAAGGCCGAAAGGGCCTGGGAAAGGCGGTTCCGCAAAGATAGAGATAAATCTCCCAAAAGATAAGATAAGATAAGAATATATCTTATCCAGGGATGATCGCAGCCAACTACTATAAATACACTGGAGCACCCAGGTATAACTCATACTCTAATTCTACTTGATATCTGCTTGGACCCATGCTAACTTAAGCATCGGAGTGTCATTGCAGGTACAACCCCCCGCCGTTCAGCACAACCAGCTCGGGTCACAGACCCCCCACCTCGGGCCTTGCCAGAAGACCGAGCTACACGTTTCAGGTAACCCTCGGAACAGATTCATAGGACATTCATAACTTTAAGGCATAGACACTAAGACACTAATGATCACAAGACACAAACATGGATAACATAAAGCACAAAAATTCGAAAAACAGAGGAATAAAGAACACAAGGAAATCAAGGAACGGGTCCACCTTAGTGATGGCGGCTCTTCCTTGCTCTTGAAGATCCTATGGAGTGCTTGAGCTCCTCAATGTCTCTTCCTTGTCTCAGTTGCTCCTCCCTCATGATTCTTTGGTTTTCTCTAATTTCATGGAGGAGAATGGAGTGTTCTTGATGCTCCACCCTTAGTTGTCCCATGTTGGAACTCAACTCTCCTAGGGAGGTGTTCAGTTGCTCCAGTAGTTTTGTGGAGGAAAGTGCATCCTTGAGGTATCTCAGGGATTTCTTGATGAGAAGGGTCTCTTGTGTACTCCATCCTTTTCTTGGTGATGGGCTTGTCCTCATCAATGGGGTTATCTCCTTCTATGTCAACTCCAACTGAATACAGAGGTGACAGATGAGATGAGGAAAGGCTAGCCTTGCCAAGGTGGAAGACTTGTCCGCCACTTATAGAGTTTGGGCTATAACCTATGAACTTCCACTTCTTCTCCAATCATGATGCTATGGATCATGATAGCCCGGTCTATGGTAACTTCGGACCGGTTACTAGTGGGAATGATTGAGCGTTGTATGAACTCTAACCATCCTCTAGCCACGGGCTTGAGGTCATGCCTTCTCAATTGAACCGGCTTTCCTCTTGAATCTTGCCTCCATGTGCGCCTCTTCACATATGGTTGTGAGGACTTGGTCCAACCTTTGATCAAAGTTGACCCTTCTAGTGTAAGGATGCTCATCTCCTTGCATTATAGGCAAGTTGAACGCCACCCTCACACTCTCCGGACTGAAATCCAAGTATTTCCCCCGAACCATAGTGAGATAATTCTTGGATTCGGGTTCATACTTTGGTCATGGTTCTTGGTGATCCATGCATTGGCATAGAACTCTTGAACCATCAAGATTCCGACTTCTTGAATGGGGTTGGTAAGTACTTCCCAACCTCTTCTTCGGATCTCATGGCGGATCTCCGGATATTCACCCTTTTTGAGTGAAAAGGGGACCTCGGGGATCACCTTCTTCAAGGCCACAACTTCATAGAAGTGGTCTTGATGCACCCTTGAGAGGAATCTATCCATCTCCCATGACTCGGAGGTGGAAGCTTTTGCCTTCCCTTTCCTCTTTTTAGAGGTTTCTCCGGCCTTGGATGCCATAAATGGTTATGGAAAAACGAAAAAAAAGCAACGCTTTTACCACACCAAACTTAAAATGTTTGCTCGTTCTCGAGCAAAAGAAGAGAGAAGAGAGTAGAAGAAGAAGAAATGAGGAAGAGGGAGATGGTAGTGTGTTTGGCCAAGAAGGGTAAGAAAGGGTGTTTAGGTTGTGTGAAAATGGAGAGTTGAAGAAGGGTATTTATAGGAGAGAGAGGGGTAAAGGTTCGGCCATTAGGGTGGGTTTTGGGAGGGAAAGTGGTTTGAATTGAAGGGTGAGGTTAGTGGGGATTATGAAGGATGGATGTGAGTGGTGAAGAGAAAGATGGGATTTGATAGGTGAAGGGTTTTTTGGGGAAGAGGTATTGAGGTGATTGGTGAATGGGGGAAGAAGAGAGAGAGTGATGGTGGGGTCCTGTGGGGTCCACAGATCCTGTGGTCAAGAAAAAGTCATCCCTGCACCAAATGTTGCTCAAAATCACGTTTTGAGCTATTCTGGCGTTAAACGCCGGGCTGGTGCCCATTCCTGGCGTTTAACGCCAGGTTGTTGCCCTTTACTGGCGTTTAACGCCAGTCTGGTGCCCATTTCTGGCGTTAAACGCCCAGAATGGTGCCAGACTGGGCGTTAAACGCCAACAGCTAGCATTACTGGCGTTTGAACGCCAGCTTCTTCTCCTCCAGGGTGTGCTGTTTTTCTTCCTGTTTTTCATTCTGTTTTTGCTTTTTTTATTGTTTTTGTGACTTCTTATGATCATCAACCTACAAAAAAAGATAAAATAACAAAAGAAAATAGTTAACTATAAAACATTGGGTTGCCTCCCAACAAGCGCTTCTTAATGTCATTAGCTTGACAGAGGACTCTCATGGAGCCTCAGAAACACTCAGAACCGTGTTGGAACCTCCCAACACCAAACTTAGAGTTTGAATGTGGGGGTTCAACACCAAACTTAGAGTTTGGTGTGGCCTCCCAACCACAAACTTAGAGTTTGACTGTGGGGGCTCTGCTTGGCTCTGTTTTGAGAGAAGCTCTTCATGCTTCCTCTCCATGATGATAGAGGGATGTCCTTGGGCCTTAAACACCAAGGATTCTTCATTCACTTGAATGATCAACTCTCCTCTATCACACATCAATCACAGCCTTTGCTGGCTAGGAAGGGTCTGCCAAGGATGATGGATTCATCCATGCACTTCCCAGTCTCTAGGACTATGAAATCAGTAGGGATGTAATGGTCTTCAATCTTCACCAAAACATTCTCTACAAGTCCATGAGCTTGTTTTCTTGAATTGTCTGCCATCTCTAGTGAGATTCTTGCAGCTTGCACCTCAAGGATCCCTAATTTCTCCATTACAGAGAGGGGCATGAGGTTTACACTTGACCCTAAGTCACACAAAGCCTTCTTGAAGGTCATGGTGCCTATGGTACAAGGTATAGAAAACTTCCCAGGATCCTGCTTCTTTTGAGGCGTTTCTGCCTAGACAAGTCATCCAGTTCTTTGGTGAGCAAGGGGGGTTCATCCTCCCAAGTCTCATTTCCAAATAACTTGTCATTCAGTTTTGATTGCTCCAAGGTATTTAGCAACTTGCTCTTCAGTGACATACTCATCCTCTTCAGAGGACGAATACTCATCAGAGCTCATGAATGGCAGAAGTAAGTCCAATGGAATCTCTATGGTCTCAATTTGAGCCTCAGATTCCCATGGTTCCTCATTGGGGAACTCATTGGAGGTTAGTGCACGCCCACTGAGGTCTTCCTCAGTCCGTCCTCCTTTCCTTCCTCCCAAAATTCGGCCATGTTGATGGCCTTGCACTCTCCTTTGGATTTTCTTTTGTGTTGCTTGGGAGAGTACTAGGAGGGAGTTCAGTAACTTTCTTGCTCAGCTGACCCACTTGTCCTTCCAAATTTCTGATGGAGGACCTTGTTTCAGTCATGAAACTTTGAGTGGTCTTATTAGATCAGAGACCATTGTTGCTAAGTCAGAAGTACTCTGCTTAGAACTCTCTGTCTGTTGCTGAGAAGATGATGGAAAAGGCTTGTTGTTACCAGGCCTGTTTCTTCCACCATTATTATTGAAACCTTGTTGAGGTCTCTTGATTCTTCCATGAGAAATTTGGGTGATTTCTCCATGAAGAATTGTAGGTGTTCCATAGGGTTCTCCTAGGTAATTCACCTCTTCCATTGAAGGGTTCTCAGGATCATAGGCTTCTTCCTCAGATGAAGCTTCCTTAGTACTGTTTGGTGCATTTTGCATTCCAGACAGACTTTGAGAAATCAAATTGACTTGTTGAGTCAATATCTTGTTCTGAGCCAATATGGCATTCAGAGTGTCAATCTCAAGAACTCCTTTCTTCTGACTAGTCCCATTGTTCACAGGATTCCTTTCAGAAGTGTACATGAATTGGTTATTTGCAACCATTTCAATCAATTCTTGAGCTTCTGCAGGCGTCTTCTTCAGATGAAGAGATCCTCCAGCAGAGCTATCCAAGGACATCTTAGATAGTTCAGAGAGACCATCATAGAAAATACCTATGATGCTCCATTCAGAAAGCTGTCTGAAGGACATCTTCTGATTAATTGTTTGTATCTTTCCCAAGCTTCATAGAGGGATTCTCCATCCTTCTGTCTGAAGGTTGGACTTCCACTCTAAGCTTACTCCATCTTTGTGGTGGAAAGAACTTTGCCAAGAAGGCATTGACTAGCTTTTCCCAAGAGTCCAGGCTTTCCTTAGGTTGAGAATCCAACCATATTCTAGCTCTGTCTCTTACAGCAAAAGGGAATAGCATCAGTCTGTAGACCTCAGGGTTAACCCATTAGTCTTGACTGTGTCACAGATTTGCAAGAATTCAGCTAAGAACTGATGAGGATCTTCCATTGGAAGTCCATGGAACTTGCAATTCTGTTGCATTAGAGAAACTAATTGAGGCTTAAGCTCAAAGTTGTTTGCTCCAATGGCAGGGATAGAGATGCTTCTCCCATAGAAATCAGGAGTAGGTGCAGTGAAGTCACCCAGCACCTTCCTTGTATTGTTGGCATTGTTGTTGTTTTCGGCTGCCATGGGTTCTTCTTCCTTGAAGAATTCGGTCAGGTCCTCTAAAGAGAGTTGTGCTTTGGCTTCTCTTAGCTTTCGCTTCAAGGTCCTCTCAGGTTCAGGGTCAGCTTCAACAAGAATGCCTTTGTCTCTGCTCCTGCTCATATGAAAGAGAAGAGAAAAAGAAAATGTGGAATCCTCTATGTCACAGTATAGAGATTCCTTGAAATGTCAGAGGAAAAGAGAAGTAGAAAGAAGAAGGAGAAGAAGAATTCGAACTTTAGTGAGATAAGGTTCGAATTGTGCATTTAGAAGGGGTGGTACTCCATAAATAGAAGGATGTGGGAAGGAGGGAAGAGAATTTTCGAAAATTCAATTAAAAGATTTTGAAAATATTTTGAAAATTTGATTGATAATTTTCGAAAATTAAAAGTGAAAAAGAAATCAAGTGATTTTTGAAAAAGAATTTGAAATTAGAAATTAAAAAGATTTGATTGAAACTATTTTGAAAAGGATGTGGTTAAGAAGATATGATTGGTTTTAAAAAGATTTAATTGAAAAGTTATGATTTGAAAACAATTTTAAAAGATATGATTTGAAAACAATTGAAAAGATATGATTTTAAAAAACTAATGACTTGCCTAACAAGAAAAGATATGATTCAAACATAAAACCTTCCTTAATAGAAAAGGCAAAAAATGTTCAATCAAATCATTAATTGTTAGTAAGTATCTTTGAAAAAGGAAAGAAATTGATTTTGAAAACATTTGATTGAAAAGATATGATTTGAAAAAGATTTGGTTTTGAAAAACTTTGAAAACTTGAAAAAAATTTGATTTGAAAACAAAATCTTCCTCCTAGCACCATCCTGGCGTTAAACGCCCAGAATGGTATACATTCTGGCGTTTAACGCCCAAAATGCTACCTCTTTGGGCGTTAAACGCCCAAACCAGGTACCCTGGCTGGCGTTTAAACGCCAGTCTGCCTTCTTCACTGGGCATTTTTGAATGCTCAGCTTTTTCTGTATAATTCCTCTGCAGTGTGTTCAATCTTCAATCTTTGTATCATGACTTGAAAAAGACACAAATTAAAATATTTTTGGATTTTTAATAATCAAAATGCAACAGGAATCAATTAACAATGCATGCAAGACACCAAACTTGGCAGTTTGTGTGCTACTGACACTATATGAGACACATGAACACTCAAGTCAATAGAATTCTAAGATCAAAACAAGAAATATATGCATGGATTCGAAAAATGTAACAAAAACATGCATTTGACACCAAACTTAAGATGAGACTCTAGACTCAAACAAGAAATATTTTTGGATTTTTATGATTTTGCAAATTTTTTTTTTATTTTTCGAAAATTAAGTGGGAAAAGGTATCAAAATTCTTAATGAGAATTCCAGGAATCAGTGCAATGCTAGTCTAAGACTCCGGTCCAGGAATTAGACATGGCTTCACAGCCAGCCAAGCTTTCAAAGAAAGCTTCGGTCCAAAACACTAGACATGACCAAAGGTCAGCCAAGCCTTAGCAGATCACTGCTCCAAAAGCAAAATTGATAAAAATCAACAAGCTCTTGTGGTGATAAGTTGAAACCTCGGTCCAATCAGATTAGACATGGCTTCTCAGCCAGCCAGATTTCAACAAATCATCATGAAACTCTAGAATTCATCTTCAAGAATTTCGAAAAAAAAATAAATACCTAATCTAAGCAACAAGATGAACCGTCAGTTGTCCTGCCTAAACAATCCCGGGCAATAACGCCAAAAACTTGGTGTTGTTGCCGGATCTTGGCACTGATGTTACCAAAAGCTTGCTCAAAACTTGAACAATCCCCGGCAACGGCGCCAAAAACTTGGTGCTGTTGCCGGATTTTGGCACTGATGTTACCGGACAAAAAGCTTGCTCAAAACTCGAACAATCCCCGGCAACGGCGCCAAAAACTTGGTGCGCGAAATTGTGAACAATACTTTTTCACAACTCTCATAATCCCCGGTAATGGCTCCAAAAACGTGGTAGCTCAATACCATGGCATTACACAACTTCGCACAACTAACCAGCAAGTGCACTGGGTCGTCCAAGTAATACCTTACGTGAGTAAGGGTCGATCCCACGGAGATTGTTAGCATTGAAGCAAGCTATGGTCATCTTGTAAATCTTAGTCAGGCAAACTCAAATGTATATGATGATGAACGAAAATAATATAAAGATAAGGATAGTGATACTTGTATATCATTGGTGTAAGAGCTTCAGACAAGTGTATGAAGATGCCTTCCCTTCCGTCTCTCTGCTTTCCTACTGCCTTCATCCAATCCTTCTTTACTCCTTTCCATGGCAAGCTCGTGTAGGGTCTCACTGTTGTCAGCAGCTACCTCCCATCCTCTCAGTGAAAGCGATTGCATATGTCCTGTCACGGCATAGCGGAATTCAGCTGTCGGTTCTCGGTCAGGCCGGAATAATATCCATCGATACTTTTGCGTCTGTCACTAACGCCCTAGCCTGCTAGGAGTTTGAAGCACGTCACAGTCATTCAGTCATTGAATCCTACTCAGAATACCACAGACAAGGTTAGACCTTCCGGATTCTCTTGAATGCTGCCATCAAGTCCTGCCTATACCACGAAGATCCTTTTAAAGAATCCAAGAGATATTCACTAAGCCTCGGATGCTTGTAGAACAAGAATGGTTGTCAGTCACCTTGTTCATGGGTGAGAATGGTGATGGGCGTCAATCATCACCTTCATCAAGTTGAAGAACAAGTGATATCTTGGATAAAGAACAAGTGGAATTGAATGGAAGAACAATAGTAATTGCATTAATACTCGAGGTACAGCAGAGCTCCACACCCTTAATCTATGGTGTGTAGAAACTCCACCGTTGAAAATACATAAGAACAGGGTCCAGGCATGGCCGAATGGCCAGCCTCCCTAAGGGTCTAAGATAGCAACAAAGAAGCTACCAAAGTCTCTCCTCTGATCTAAAATTGATCAAAAGATCCTAATACAATAGTAAAGGTCCTACTTATAGAAAACTAGTACATAGATGAGTAAATGACATAAAAATCCACTTCCGGGCCACTTGGTGTGTGCTTGGGCGAGCAACAAAGGAATTTCGTGTAGAGACTCTCCTTGGAGTTAAACGCCAGCTTTAGTGCCAGTTTGGGCGTTTAACTCCCAATTAGGTGCCAGTTCCGGCGTTTAACGCTGGAATTTCTTGAGGTGACTTTGAACGCCGGTTTGGGCCATCAAATCTTGGGCAAAGTATGGACTATTATATATTGCTGGAAAGCCCAGGATGTCTACTTTCCAACGCCGTTGAGAGCGCGCCAATTGGGCTTCTGTAGCTCCAGAAAATCCACTTCGAGTGCAGGGAGGTCAGAATCCAACAGCATCTGCAGTCCTTTTGAGTCTCTGGATCAGATTTTTGCTCAGATCCCTCAATTTCAGCCAGAAAATACCTGAAATCACAGAAAAACACACAAACTCATAGTAAAGTCCAGAAAAGTGAATTTTAACTAAAAACTAATAAAAATATACTAAAAACTAACTAGATCATACTAAAAACATACTAAAAACAATGCCAAAAAGCATACAAATTATCCGCTCATCAGTTTATTACTTGGACGACCCAGTACACTTGCTGGTTAGTTGAACGAGATTGTGGAAAGAAAGTGCTGAGTTAATGTTTTTATGCACATGCCAAAGAGCCATTATTGTTGATCACAATTTCGTCCACCATGTTTTTGGCGCCGTTGCCGGGGATTGTTCGAGTATGGACAACAGACGGTTCATCTTGTTGCTCAGATTAGGTAATTTTTATTTAAAAAAAAAATTTTTTTTTGAAAATCTTTTGAAAATCTTCTCCCTATTTTCGAAAATTATTCAAAAATTTTTTTACTATGCATTCTGGAGCTTCATGAAACATGTTGAAGCCTGGCTGGCTGTAAAGTGATGAGCGGATAATTTGTATACTTTTTGGCATTGTTTTTAGTATGTTTTTGTTATGATTTAGTTAGTTTTTAGTATATTTTTATTAGTTTTTAATTAAAATTCAATTTTCTGGACTTTACTATGAGTTTGTGTGTTTTTCTATGATTTCAGGTATTTTCTGGCTGAAATTGAAGGACCTGAGCAAAAATCTGATTCTGAGACCAAAAAGGACTGCAGATGCTGTTGGATTCTGACCTCCCTGCATTCGAAGCGGATTTTCTGGAGCTACAGAAGCCCAATTGGCGCGCTCTCAACGGCATTGGAAAGTAGACATCCTGGGCTTTCCAGCAATATATAATAGTCCATACTTTGCCCAAGATTTGATGGCCCAAACCGGCGCTCAAGTCACCTCAAGAAATCCCAGCGTTAAACGCTGGAACTGGCACCCAAATGGGAGTTAAACGCCCAAACTGGCACCAAAGCTGGCGTTAACTCCAAGAAGAGTCTCTACACGAAATTGCTTCATTGCTCAGCCCAAGCACACACCAAGTGGGCCCGGAAGAGGATTTTTATGTCATTTACTCATTTCTGTACACCCTAGGCTACTAGTTCTTATAAGTAGGACCTTTTACTATTGTAGAGAAATCTTTTGATCACTTTTAGATCTCTAGATCATCTTTGAACATTTTAGTTCTTAGATCATTGGGAGGCTGGCCATTCGGCCATGCCTAGACCTTATGCTTATGTATTTTCAACGGTGGAGTTTCTACACACCATAGATTAAGGTGTGGAGCTCTGCTGTACCTCGAGTATAATGCAATTACTATTGTTCTTCCATTCAAATTCCGCTTGTTCTTTGTCAAGATATCACTCGTTCTTCAACATGATGAAGGTGATGATTGACGCCCATCACCATCACCGGAACAAGGTGACTGACAACCATTCTTGTTCTACAAGCATCTGAGGCTTAGTGAATATCTCTTGGATTCCTGATTGCACGATGCATGGTTGATCGCCTGACAACCGAGTGCTCGCCTGACAAACGAGCCAACCATTCCGTGAGATCAGAGTCTTCGTGGTATAGGCAAGAACTGATGGCAGCATTCAAGAGAATCCGGAAGGTCTAACCTTGTCTGTGGTATTCTGAGTAGGATTCAATGATTGAATGACTGTGACGTGCTTCAAACCTGTAACCTACTGGGTGTTAGTGACAGACGCAAAAGAGTTATTCTATTCCGGTAGAGGAGGGAACCAAACCGGTGATTGGCAGCACTGTGACAGAGTGTGTGCATTAGCTTTCACTGCGCGGATGGGAGGTAGCTGCTGACAACAGTGAGACCCTATACGAGCTTGCCATGGAAAGGAGTAAGAAGGGTTGGATGAAGACAGTAGGAAAGCAGAGAGACGGAAGGGAAGGCATCTTCATGCGCTTATCTGAAGTTCCTACCAATGAATTACATAAGTATCACTATTTATCTTTTATGTTATTTTCGTTCATCACCATATATATCTGAGTTTGCCTGACTAAGATTTACAAGATGACCATAGCTTGCTTCAATACTAACAATCTCCGTGGGATCGCCCTTACTCACGTAAGGTTTATTACTTGGACGACCCAGTGCACTTGCTGGTTAGTTGTGCGAAGTTGTGTAATGCCATGGTATTGAGCGCACCAAGTTTTGGGAGCCATTACCAGGGATTATGAGAGTTGAAAAAGTATAGTTCACAATTTCGCGCACCAGTTTTTGGCGCCGTTGCCGGGGATTGTTCTAGTTTTGAGCAAGCCTTTGGTAACATCAGTGCCGAGAGATGGCAACAACATCAAATTTTTGGTGTTATTGCCCGGGATTGTTCAGGCTGGACAACTGACGGTTCATCTTGTTGCTTAGATTAGGTATTTTTTTTTTCGAAATTCTTGAAGATGAATTCTAGAGTTTCATGATGATTTGTTGAAATCTGGCTGGCTGAGAAGCCATGTCTAATCTGATTGGACCGAGGTTTCAACTTATCACCACAAGAGCTTGTTGATTTCGTATCAATCTTGCTCTTGGAGCAGTGATTTGCTAAGGCTTGGCTGACCTTTGGTCATGTCTAGTGTTTTGGACCGAAGCTTTCTTTGGAAGCTTGGCTGGCTGTGAAGCCATGTCTAATTCCTGGACCGGAGTCTTAGACTAGCATTGCACTGATTCCTGGAATTCTCATTAAGAATTTTGATACCTTTTTCCACTTAATTTTCGAAAAACACAAAAAAAAATTACAAAATCATAAAATTCAAAAATATTTCTTGTTGAGTCTAGTGTCTCATCTTAAGTTAGGTGTCAATTGCATGCATTCATTCATGTGTCTTAAGGATCTTCAAATAATTCTTGATGATTTCTTGCTCTGATCTTTGAATTCTATTGACTTGAAGTATTTGTGTGTCTCATATGCATTCTCATATGTTAGTGTCAGTAGTATACAAACTGCTAAGTTTGGTGTCTTGCATGCATTGTTATTTGATTCTTGTTGCATTTTAATTATTAAAAATCCAAAAAATATTTTTAATTTGTGTCTTTTCAAGTCAATGATACAAGGGATTGAAGATTCAGAACACACTGCAGAGGAATTATACAGAAAAAGCTGAGCATTCAAAAATACCCAGTGAAGAAGGCAGGCTGGCGTTCAAACGCCAGCCAGGGCACCTGGTTGGGCGTTTAACGCCCAAAAAGGTAGCATTTGGGCGTTAAACGCCAGAATGTATACCATTCTGGGCGTTTAACGCCAGGATGGTGCTAGGGGGGAAGATTTGTTTTCAAATCAATTTTTTTCAAGTTTTTCAAAATCAAATCTTTTTCAAATCAAATCTTTTCATTCAAATGTTTTCAAAATTAATTTCTTTCCTTTCAAAGATACTTACTAACAATTAATGATTTGATTGAACATTTTTTTCCTTTTCTGTTAAGGAAGGTTTTATGTTTGAATCATATCTTTTCTTGTTAGGCAAGTCACTAATTTTCCAAATCAAATCTTTTAAAATATTTTCAAAACATATCTTTTAAAATTGTTTTCAAATCATATCTTCTCAATCACATCTCTTTAAAACTAATCATATCTTCTAATCATATTTTTCAAATTAGTTTTCAATCAAATCTTTTTAGTTTCTAATTTCAAAATCTTTTTCAAAATCACTTGATTCTCTTCCACTTTCAATTTTCGAAAATCATCAATCAAATTTTCAAAATGTTTTCAAAATCTTTTGATTGAATTTTCGAAAATCATCTTCCCTCCTTCCCACATCCTTCTATTTATGGAGTACTACTCCTTCTTAATGCACAATTCGAACCCTATCTAATTAAAGTTCGAATTCTTCTTCTCCTTCTTCTTTCTATTTCTCTTTTCCTTTGACATTTCAAGGAATCTCTATACTGTGACATAGAGGATTCCACATTTTCTTTTTCTCTTCTCTTTCATATGAGCAGGAGCAGAGACAAAGGCGTTCTTGTTGAAGCTGATCCTGAACCCGAAAGGACCTTGAAGAGAAAGCTAAGAGAAGCTAAAGCACAACTCTCTTTAGAGGACCTGACCGAATTCTTCAAGGAAGAAGAACCCATGGCAGCCGAAAACAACAACAATGCCAACAATGCAAGGAAGGTGCTGGGTGACTTTACTGCACCTACTCCCGACTTCTATGGGGAGAAGCATCTCTATCCCTGCCATTGGAGCAAACAACTTTGAGCTTAAGCCTCAATTAGTTTCTCTAATGCAACAGAATTGCAAGTTCCATGGACTTCCAATGGAAGATCCTCATCAGTTTTAGCTGAATTCTTGCAAATCTGTGACACAGTCAAGACTAATGGGGTTAAACCCTGAGGTCTATAGACTGATGCTATTCCCTTTTGCTGTAAGAGACAGAGCTAGGATATGGTTGGATTCTCAACCTAAAGAAAGCCTGGACTCTGGGAAAGCTAGTCAATGCCTTCTTGGCAAAGTTCTTTCCACCACAAAGATGGAGTAAGCTTAGAGTGGAAGTCCAAACCTTCAGACAGAAAGGATGGAGAATCCCTCTATGAAGCTTGGGAAAGATACAAACAATTAATCAGAATGTCCTTCAGACATGCTTTCTGAATGGAGCATCATAGGTATTTTCTATGATGGTCTCTCTGAACTATCTAAGATGTCCTTGGATAGCTCTGCTGGAGGATCTCTTCATCTGAAGAAGACGCCTGCAGAAGCTCAAGAATTGATTGAAATGGTTGCAAATAACCAATTCATGTACACTTCTGAAAGGAATCCTGTGAACAATGGGACTAATCAGAAAGGAGTTCTTGAGATTGGACACTCTGAATGCCATATTGGCTCAGAACAAGATATTGACTCAACAAGTCAATTTAATTTCTCAGAGTCTGTCTGGAATGCAAAATGCACATGGCAGTACTAAGGAAGCTTCATCTGAGGAAGAAGCTTATGATCCTGAGAACCCTTCAATGGAAGAGGTGAATTACCTAGGAGAACCCTATGGAAACACCTATAATTCTTCATGGAGAAATCACCCAAATCTTTCATGGAAGAATCAAGAGAGACCTCAACAAGGTTTCAATAACAATAATGGTGGAAGAAACGGTTTAGCAATGGCAAGCCTTTTCCATCATCTTCTCAGCAACAGACAGAGAGTTCTAAGCAGAAATACTTCTAACTTAGCAACAATGGTCTCTGATCTAGTAAAGACCACTCAAAGTTTCATGAATGAAACAAGGTCCTCCATCAGAAATTTGGAAGGACAAGTGGGTCAGCTGAGCTAAAATTACTGAACTCCCTCCTAGTACTCTTCCAAGTAATACAGAAGAAAATCCAAAAGGAGAGTGCAAGGCCATCAATATGGCCGAATATGGAGAGGAAAGAGAGGAGGAGGACGCCACTGAGAAAGACCCCAGTGGGCGTGCACTCTCCTCTGAGTTCTCAATGAGGAACCTTGGGAATCTGAGGCTCAAAATGAGACCATAGAGATTCCATTGGACTTACTTCTGCCATTCATGAGCTCTGATGAGTATTCTTCCTCTGAAGAGGATGAGTATGTCACTGAAGAGCAAGTTGCTAAATACCTTGGAGCAATCATGAAGCTAAATGACAAGTTATTTGGAAATGAGACTTGGGAAGATGAACCTCCCTTGCTCACCAAAGAACTGGATGACTTGTCTAGGCAGAAACTGCCTCAGAAGAGGCAGGATCCTGGAAAGTTTTCTATACCTTGTACCATAGGCACCAGACCTTCAAGAAGGCCTTGTGTGACTTAGGGTCAAGTGTGAACCTCATGCCCCTCGTAATGGAGAAGCTAGGATCTTTGAGGTACAAGCTGCAAGAATCTCACTAGAGATGGCAGACAACTCAAGAAAACAAGCATATGGACTTGTAGAGAATGTTTTGGTTAAGATTGAAGACCACTACATCCCTACTGATTTCATAGTCCTAGAGACTGGGAAGTGCATGGATGAATCCATCATCCTTGGCAGACCCTTCCTAGCCACAGCAAAGGCTGTGATTGATGTTGATAGAGGAGAGTTGATCATTCAAGTGAATGAAAAAATCCTTGGTGTTTAAGGCCCAAGGATATCTCTCTGTCATCATGGAGAGGAGCATGAAGAGCTCCTCTCAAAACAGAGCCAAACAGAGCCCACAGTCAAACTCTAAGTTTGGTGTTGGGAGGCTACAACCAAACTCTAAGTTTGGTGTTGAAACCCCACATTCAAACTCTAAGTTTGGTGTTGGGAGGTTTCAACCGGTTCTGAGCATTTCTGAGGCTCCATGAGAGCCCTCTGTCAAGCTAATGACATTAAAGAAGCGCTTGTTGGGAGGCAACCCAATGTTTTATAATTAATTATTTTATTTTGTTATTTTATCTTTTTTGTAGGTTGATGATCATAAGAAGTCACAAAAACAATGAAAAAAGCAAAAACAGAATGAAAAACAGGAAGAAAAACAGCACACCCTGGAGGAGAAGAAGCTGGCGTTCAACGCCAGTTGATGCTAGCTGTTGGGCATTTAACGCCCAGTCTGGCACCATTCTGGGCGTTTAACGCCAGAAGGGTACCAGACTGGCGTTAAACGCCAGTAAAGGGCAAGAACCTTGCGTTAAACGCCAGGAATGGGCACCAGCCCGGCGTTTAACGCCAGAAATGGCTCAAAACGTGATTTGAGCAACAATTGGTGCAGGGATGACTTTTCCTTGACACTACAGGATCTGTGGCCCACAGGACCCATCACTCTCTCTCTTCTTCCCCCATTCACCAATCACCTCAACACCTCTTCCCCAAAAACCCCTCACCCATCAAATCCCATCTTTCTCTTCACCACTCACATATCCTTCATAAAAACCCCACCACCTCACCCTACAAATTCAAACCACTTTCCTCCCAAACCCACCCATAATGGCCGAACCTTTACCCCCCTCTCTCCTATAAATACCCTTCTTCAACTCTTCATTTTCACACAACCTAAACACCCTTCTTCCCCTTCTTGGCCGAACACACTACATCCCCCTCTCCCTCATTTCTTCTTCTTCTACTCTCTTCTTTCTTCTTTGCTCGAGGACGAGCAAACATTTTAAGTTTGGTGTGGTAAAAGCGTTGCTTTTTCATAACCATTTATGGCATCCAAGGCCGGAGAACCCTCTAAAAAGAGGAAAGGGAAGGCAAAAGCTTCCACCTCCGAGTCATGGGAGATGGATAGATTCCTCTCAAGGGTGCATCAAGACCACTTCTATGAAGTTGTGGCCTTGAAGAAGGTGATCCCCGAAGTCCCCTTTTCA